>NC_086338.1:30006278-30306830 GCF_032445375.1 Bacillus rossius redtenbacheri | reverse complement strand
AATGTGTTGGGTGTGAAAGAGGTCTGAAAGGATAATCCAATTAATTGAATACAGTTTTAGGTAGATATTGAATAAAGACTAGCTATTGTAGCCGTTACCACTGTACTTCTTTCGGAAAATGTTTATGTAGTTTTTCTTTTATTTGTCCGTCGACTGTTGTTGCCACCATATAAATTAAATGTTTACTCAAGTCATTGCTTATAATTTACTCACATACAATAAATTATTTAAAACCCCATATACTTTCACAACGAGTCTTCGGCAACATTTTCACGGAAAGTAATAATGAATATAAAATTTCATTCGAAACGACGGCACTTTTATTAGCGAAATGTACTGCAAACTTATTTTTTTTTTGTTCTTCAAACGTCATACTGCTACGGCAAAAAGAAAATAAAATCACTACCTACAATATTGTTACGAACTAATGTGGTGAGAATCTTATGGATCTCAGAGAAAAAAAAAAATAGGAATGAAAACAAGCAATTTGAATTACAAATTTTATTATTTAATTTTTTTTCTTATTTCGTCTTTTAAGCGTGGGGAAAAGGGTTCAGTTATGTTTAATCATAAAACGTTATATCTCTATAAAAATAATGCTGTATGTAAGCTTTTTAATAGTATGATTTTATTAATACTCAGAAAATGTGCTAGCGAAGACGCGGGTTATTAGCTAGACCCTGAATAATACCAAGAATAATAATGAGTCTCGCAATGTCGCGCTGGCCGTGAGAGCTTAGAACCGTTCCAGTGTAAACCCCCTGCGAAACTCGGTCCACTCTAGTGAACCAACCTGTTTAGATAGACTCTCAATCAATACACTGTCTTAGAGCTTAAAGAATACGCAAAAATATTTATACCGAAATTTTTCACATTGGGCTCTTCAGTTCGTTGCAAATCTTATTTTTAGCTGTTAGGGTGGTAGAGATTAAATATAAAACTTCCTTTATAAATAATTTGAATTAAATCTTATCCTTAATCTAAACACACGAAATATTTTTAACAAAAATACTTATGTTAAATAGCGTTTATACATTATTCCGAGTGGTTATTGGAAAAATTCTTTTAAAACTGCATAAATGGGAAGCATTTTAAGGGACTGCTTTAAGTCGCTGTTATAATAGAACTTAATTGCATGTTTTCCGTGATACGCACAAGGTTTATAACAGTAAATAACGGTATGTTATTAAGCATAGTCAACTGTACCAATGTGCAAAATTTCATATTTGCACAAATTTTTCACAGGTATGTCCTTCTTATTTGTTTGTTTCCTGGGATAATAGCTGTTTTGAGCGGCAGGAAATAGGCGCGGCGCTGGATGGTTTATTTCTTGGATTCCCTGGAAATCTTAACTTGACATTAACAGTGACCATGACCTGTCCGTGTATTTTTGTTCAGGTATTCGTTCCCTTGCCGAGAGTTAGGCTAATCCCACCCTTGCCTTCATTTTTCGGCTACTTGGGGCTGCCACTGTCTTTTTCTACCTCACCTCGCAGCGCAAATTTTTTTCTCTCTTCAATGACTCATTTGCATTAATTGATGTTGGATGTTCTGATGTGTAACATGTTAGCTCTCAGTATAAGATACGGCTGTGTTGGCCTGTGGAATGTTAAGAGGCAGGTCATTAATATAGACCAAAATGTTAAAAACTTTACTAGTGAAATTATGTATAGCATTTAATGTTGATTTATGTTATTGAAAACCATATTGATTATTGTTCAAAATATTGCAGTCTCTGAAGAAAAGTGATAGTCTATTGTAAAGTACTTTTTAAAAGATTTTGGCAAAAATTGGTAGTAAACTAATAGGCCTACAGTTTGCTGCATCTGTTGTAATTACTTTTTTATAGACATGGAGTATTTTTGTTTTTTCCAAACAGTATGGTACAATACCTTCCAGAAAAACTTCATTCATTAGTTTTCATAGTGGCTTAGCAATGTGATGTCCAGCAACTTTTATCATTTTGTTTGATATGCCATAGATATCTGAAGAATTTGAGTTTTTTAATTGTTTTATAAATTTTATTATTTCTTTTGCTGATGTTGGGTATAAGTAAATGGTCTTATTGTAAGAGGGATAATGATGTTTCAGACTTTGAATAGCTTCTGTTATTTGTCTGTTTTGTGTTGAATTTAGTGTATCAGCAATATAAGTGAAAAACATATTGAATTCTGAAGCAATCTGCTCACTGTCCTGTATTAATTTGCAACTTATTTCTAGTTTATTGATTTCTTTTGCCAGTTTAGTGTCTCTACCTAGTTCAGAATTGATTATTTTCCATGTTGTGGTCGTTTTATTTTCACTTAGATTTATCCTGTTATGGAAATACATCCTCTTACCCTGTCGTATGACACTCCTATAATTTTTTTTTGTAGTTCTTGTAATATGCTGAAAATGTGTGGTCCGACTATAGGTTTTACTTAATAAATATAAGCTCTTTAGCTTTTTACTGGATGTAATTATTCCCTTGGTTAGCCATGGTTTGGGCTTTTGGTCAGTTGTAACGTGTTTTAACAGAAATGTTGCATTTATGATGATTGTCAATTTTTCTGTTATGAATTTAAATTTTGGTTCAATGGTTGTCATTTCATCGATATCCATCCGAGTTGCCTTATCAAAAATATTTAAGAACAATGTTTTATTGTGCCTATTAATGCGCCTATATTTTATTTTAGTTTTCCTATCAGGTAGATGTCATTGATGTACTTTAACTATCTGAGCCATATGATCTGAGAGTCCATAGTCAACTAGATTATTTGTAAGGTATTTTGGGTCAAGGTTGGTAATGAAATAGTCTATTGCAGAACTGGATTGTTTAGTGATTCTGGTGTGCGTATTAATTATGTAATGTAAGTTATATGAATTAAGGATGTGCACTAGTTTTCTTTTTGCATTAGTCTCTTTTAAGAAGTCAATGTTTAGGTCACCACAGAGTATAAATGTGTTTTCCATGCTTTGTTTATTATTTTATCCAGTTGTTTAAAAAATGAATCAATGTCTCCGTCAGGTGGCCTATTAATATATAGTATAATACATCTGTCAAATGCAAGTTTGATTTCAATATAGATACAAATACCTCCATTTATAAGTTCAGTTCGACAATAATTGGAAATCATGGTGTAATTTGGTATTGGGTAAAACGTAATTTTTTCATTATTTAACCAATTTGGAGTAGTTGCTTCACTTTTTAACAGTGTAGTGTTAAATAACAAATCGAGATCAGCGAATTTGTTTCTCAGTGACTGAATATTCTGGTGCAAGATGAAAAGCATAGGTTTGTTAGAAGCATGGTGTTTGTCTTGTTTATTAAGAATATTATCTTTAGTTTGTGTACCATATGTATTGCTATTCCTAGATATTAAATTCCGGGACTTTACATTAATACTTCTGTTATTCGGAAAAAACAATATTACCATTGTCAGTATTTATAGGTAGTGTGAATACATTCTCACCAAAATCAACTTTACAAGTACTTGTGTTTGAGTTTGAAAACCGAGCTTTACTGTATTTATTATTTATTAGTTCGGTTCTCTCTAGTTCCCCTGTACAGTAAAGCCTAAAGGAATAATCTCGGATATGCACTCCCCACCTGACATTGTTTTCGTAGAGCTATGGATTAGAGAAGTCAGTTTCTGTTTACCTTCGCGGCTCAAGTGCAATCCATGCCTGGTAAATAATTCCCTAGCTAACGTACTAGTTTCTATAACTTGAATATTTTTAAACAAATTTCAAACATTGTTGATACTCCTATTTATATCCTTTACTGCTACATTAACACACGACCAAGTTGGTTGATCGTGCCGGCGGGGTGGTGGTGGGGGGGGGGGGGGGGGAGTTCTGTAACAATCACATTTGTTCCACTAAAAAGTTTCTGTTTTTGTTTCAGCACATTAATCACTTTATCACCTTCATTTTTGAAACATCATTGGATCCACTAATGATTACAGCTGAATCGTTATGACCAAGTTTTTTACTCACGTTTTCACTTTTTTCCAGGACGGTTTGTATACTTGCACCTGGTTTAATCATACCAAATACACATTTTTCAGGCATTACATTACTCAACACACCAGCTATGCCTCTGCCATGACTGGCAGCAAGGATAACTATGTTACCTGACTGTTTGTGTTTCACTGAATCGCGTTTGATTGTGTGGTCTTGTTTGGTAGCCTCTTCTGCCCTGTTGTTCAGAGCATCAAACTTATTTGATACACGAATGGAAAAATCACACGGTAAAGTTGTCTTGCTGAACTTCCGCTTACGCACCACTTGCGACCACAAGCACGGAGAAGGAAGACTCACTGCAGTTTCTTTACCTTTGTCAGACAGATTTAAGCTCAATTTGCAGTACATTTATGACTTCTCGTAGTGAACTCACCTCTTCCAGAAGTTGGATGACAAGGACCACCTTCGTTTTCGTAGCGCTATCGTCTGAGACAGTTGCACAAATTTGATGCGTTGTGTTGTACTCCCGCGACAGTGATGCCATGTAGTTTTATTCATCATCCATTAATTTGTATTACACAAGTGGCACACGTGGCACAGACCCACTCATTTTCTGGAATATTTCTTTCCTCTATATTTCTACACTTATTGAAGTGATACCATTTGTCACAGTTTTCACATAGAATACCATTTCTTACTACTTTAGTACATTTCCCGCGTTTGTTATCTCTTAAAACGCAGTTTTTTTGGCGGTATTAACGAACAACACTTCCGAGTCGGATGCAGTGACATCATGTTTGGATTGACCCCTAAGGAAGTGAGACAACTTGCGTACCTTTGTGCTAAAAAATATGGACTAAAAATGTCCCCATCTTGGGCAGAAAAAGAAACAGCAGGAGTGGACCGGTTGTGTGGATTTTTGAAAAGACATTCAGAGCTATCAATAAGACAACTGGAAGAAAAAAGCTAAGCCAGAATGACAAGTTTTAACAAGCATAATATGAATGAATTTTACAAGAAACTCTCTGATGTTTACTCACGTCACCCATCAGGACTACTTCCTTCAAAAATTTGGAACTGTTATGAAACTGGAGCAACTACTGTGCTGAAACCAAATAAAATTGCCGCAGGAAAATGAGTCAAACAAGTGGGAACAGTCATATCAGCAGAATGTGGTGAACTCGTAACTGTCGCTGCTGCGGTGAGTGCACAGGGTACCTTTATTCTTCCTATGATTATCTTCCCAAGAAATAAATTCAAAGACCACTTCATACGAGATGGACCAGCTGGTTGCATTGGTGCTGCTACAGGATCTGGATGGATGACAGAGGACAGTTTTGTGCAATTTATGAAACATTTTATTGCCTAAACCAAACCGAACAAAGACGATCCACTTCTATTGTTGTTACTAGACAACCATTCCTCTCACCTTAGTGTTACAGTTTTGGATTCGTGTAAAGACAATGGTGTAGTACTCTTGTCATTTCCACCACACTTTTCACACCGGCTCCAGCCCCTTGACATTCGTGTTTACAGACCATTCAAGAAACTCTGTAGCAGGGGAGTCGATTCCTGGCTAAAAAAAAATCCAAGAAAAACTCTTAATATCTACGACTTGCCAAGTATGATTAAAGAAGCATTCATGACATCATTCACACCTTGTAATATTACTTCAGGATTTTCAGCTGCAGGCATTTTCCCACTGAATGTTGATAAGTTTCAAGACAGTGATTTTGCAGCTTCTTTTGTAACAGATCGTACTCTGCCCGAGGAAGGCATACAAAAATGTAAGTCAAATAAGGGAAGTGAATGAAGTGTTTTCGGGCAGTGATCACCAACTAGATATCGTCCCTGGGCCCAGCAGTGTCCAAATATCAGACTATGGAGATTTAACTCAAACATTTTCACATCAAGCTCTTCGACGGTATCCTAAAGCAGGGCCACGGCAATAATGCAGTCGAAATAGGAAAAAAAGGAAATGTGCAATTCTCACAGATACACCAGATAAAACATTGCTGGAAATGGAAAAAGCCGCAAGAGAGAGTAAGAAGAAAAACAAACAAAAAAGAAAAACCTGCCCATCAAAATATCTAAGAAGAAAACAAGAATCAAAAGGAAACTTGAATTCAGTGATGATTCTTCGGAGAACCATCACAACACACTCACTGTCTGAACTGTGGAGAAATATATAAGAATAATGAAGAATGAGTACAATGTTTAAGGTGCAAAATGTGGTCACTTGGTCGTATGCTAAAATCAATCCTTTTTATGTGTGTATTGACTGTGCAGATAATGACACAGACGATTTAGAATCTGTAAATTCCGAATTAGATAATGTTTCAATGTGGCCCTTCCAATGGTGCAATATGCCCCGCATGTGGGGCAAATTGCAACATGTGCAAGTGCTTTTTAAATAGATTATGTCAATGATAAATATTTTTTTGCAATCATTATATTATATTGAATACTGTGGGTAAAAAATCATAGTATTCATAGGATGTTAGATTTTTTAAATATTCATAATACAAAACCAGAAAAATAATTTATAACTAATTTTTGTTGCAATGTGCCCCGGCTTCGTCTATGTATTCAGCTATAGTTTTTGTTCTGAACTCTTTCCAAATGAAAAAATATTCATGATGGAAATGTTTTTTTTTTATTTATTATATAGTTATAGTAATTTGGTTTCTAGTAGAACTATTACTTGGTACCTAAAGCCACAGTTTCACTCCGCAACGCCCCACCGACACTTTATTTTTAGTGTTGTGCAAGTCTTCCGCTGCTGTTATTTCTTAGGATAATACTTTATGGTTATTGCCGAACATTAAACCGAAACTTAGTTTAAATAACGCACGATCGCAACAGATTTTACTTTGTACAAATACGTTAATTTCAGCTATGTTTCTTTCAAACATTAGACTCTTAGCCAGCGTAGCAAAATGCAGTGCAGCTTTACTGGCAGCACCGGCCGGTGTATGTACACTAGCATGTTCGAATGAAATGTGTAGCTTGGCTTAGATTCAGTGCAAAATTATTAATGAGATCCACAAATAACTGTTTTGTATTAAGATTGTGTACCATGGAAACGTACAAAGCATGCCATACATTGAATTAATACGGCATGACTACAATGTTTACACTTATAGAAAATACCTCTAAATTACTGTAGATTACTGTCGTTATAAAAAAACAATATTCGTGATAACCATAGGATATTTAATAAAAATTAGATAATTTTTGTAGAAATTCCTTCTCTACATTTTCACTATCCAAAATAAAAACTAGTTTATTTATTATTTTCACCTAAAATTGTAAATTTAAGTAACAAATTAGTTAACAGTTTTTATTTAGATTACGATTAGTTGTATATTGAGGTCATACAACACACAAAAAAGATGGTGAGTTAGCTTTTCAAAATAACTTTTTCTCTCCGTTATATTAAACGCAACATGTTGGAATAGAAGCTGCATGTTATATTAAAAATGTTTTTCTATTAAAATAAATATTATTTCGATGTTTCTCTGGTGCTCAGCCACACTTAAATTGTTGTGTTTTTAAATATTTTGGTAGAGAGCTGCGTGAGCTACCCTATAATCGTGTTTGTAATTAGTGTTCATTTCCGTATACAATTGAAATAATAATAAATAATATAGGTTTAAGTAAAACCACTTTATATTGCGATTTTACCACGAAAAGCGAATACCATACCATATCACAACTTAAAACATATAAAGTCCCGTTTTTCTCTTACAAAATATTATAGTTATTAGTCATTTAATGTGCTTTGTAATCGCCTTCAATCCTCTTGGAAGATTTTGGGCGACGTTATAAAAGCGACTAGGCTATAAGTTTATACCTACTTTACTATAAAATTACAACAATGAGAAGGAACCGTTCACTTCAACTTTTGGCATACAGTACTATTTTTTGTGGGCGTTTTGCATCAATATGTATATGCGCTATCAAAATATTGGCTGCATACAAACTAGAAAAGCATCAATCCAAGCCCAAATTCATGTTGAATTATTGTTATATTGTTCGTCTGCTGTTATATGAACACTTTTCAAATTTACAAGAAATTCATTTATTTTATGAAAACATTTTTGTGCTCATAGTGATCTTTGCAGATGTTCAGTTAAAATTGGTTATTATTTAAAGTAGGTAATTATATTTTCAGCCAGTTCCATGTCTTATTAAGAGAAAAATAAGAATAAATTGATCATATTTATAGTTCTAACAGTTCTACGTGACTTTATTCAATCGTTCATACTAGAAAGTATTATTAACATACGCCAGTGAAAGAAGGCACTGTAATATGGCCATCTATGTAAATTGATATCGCGATTTTACGAGCTAATATAGTTTTATACCACCAACGAACGCCACCTCCCGTCTCTAAAATAATCTTTAAAAAATACTTCATATATATGTCATGTTTATCAAGATACGGAAATACAAAGTAGGTCTAGATTATATTTTATTAAAAAGTATGAAATTTACTAACGAGCTATAAAAACTAGACCCGAATAATTCTAAATACTCTAGATCCAGATATCGTTCCAGACAAAACTACATTTCTTTGTTTTTACGCTGTGTGGTTGGTAGTGTGAGGATCATTGGTGCCGGATTTCAGGAAAAGAGAAGAAATTATATTTAGCCTGGGAGTGAAATCTCTGATAACTTCTATACTCCAGACAGCATTGTTGTATCCAGTCAGACAGGATTATTTGCTGCCACTATGTCTTGTGTGTAAGAAGTTGAGCCGGAAGCAGCTTGTCGCAGAAGACAAAAACCTCAGCCAGATGCAGGTGCGCCTTCAATCCGTTATCGTTGCTAAGTACCACCCTGCCGGGACAAGACGATGCCTTTCATCCCATCCCCATTCCTTACATATTTTGACCAGCTTTGTTGGGAATGGGAAAGATACCTGGTTGTTCCAACATTACTGAGAATGCAAAGCTCCTCCAACCCCAAACCCCGACTAAATGCACGTGTCTGGTAAACCTATCTGACGTTCCTAAACAACCAAATGTATGTGGCAGGCCACTGATTGTACGTTGCTTCTTAATCGACTGTCATGTAGAACTGCCTTGAAAATACATGTCAGTGCATGCAAAGAACTCGATCCACCTTCCAAGAAGACTGAAGAGTTCGAGAAATGCTAGTAATCCTTGTTTGTACTTGTGGAAATAATATAATAAATTTTCTTATTTGTAATTTTGTTGCATTTTCCCTTGAACATTGTAATTCATTATAAAGTTTAAATAGAGAAATATATTTTAACCTAAAATTATCTGCGCCTTACTGGTGGTTGGTGTATGATGAATATATACCTTAGGATTTTTTTTTGTATTTTATTAGATCTTTTTCCCCCTGATATTACCATTTGCGAATAAGGCAAGGATCGAATACGTGCAGGAATCACTCGAATTAATCAGTAAAATAACACACTAATTTTTTTGATGATTTTTGGTCTTTTCCCCGAAGTTTTTGTGTCAAAATTAAAGAATTTTAATCTTACAGTCCATGTCGAGGCAGCTCAGAGTGGCTTGCTTTCAGAAGTTTTAAGCCCTGTTTAGGACATAAGGTTCTTTCAAATAGAAAACCCTTTTTGGTATTTGGATTTTAGAATTTTTAGTTTTTTTTTTTATTAATAAACAGGAAATTTTCTCTTGAAACGGAAATTTTTCCCTCGAAATATGGAAATTGTTAGGAATTTTGAGTCATTTATAAAGAATTCCGATAGCGCACACGCCCAAACATAGCTGAACTCGTACTATCGCTGAAATGGTTTTACTTGTGATGAAAGTTTATTCAAGCAATGATATGGGTAAAATTTTAATTTATATGGTGGCTGCAACCTCTTGCAGACGAAAACAAGTTGGTAGATTCAAGATGGCTGCCATGAAATCATACTGGATGACCAATCTGTTCTGGCATTAGAAGTGGAATGTCTATCTGCTGGATAAAAATGAGTTTTTAACTTAAAACTTAATCAAGCACAATAAAAAAAATGGGAACGAATAATAATCATACAAAAACCACCAAAATCAACATTACCATTTTGCGCAATTCAAGCCCTAAGTTTGATAAAAGGATAGGGTTGTTTTTAAATAAAAAACAAAAGCTGCCAATTGAATAAGAAATAGACGTAAGATACTAAAAAAATTGCATCTGAAGTTACATATTACTTTTTGTCGTTTATTCAAATACATCTTGTAATGACGTGGAAAATGAGGTAGTACGTTTTTAAACATCAAATTTCGGTAACTAAGTAAGATGTAAATAAAATGGTAAGATAATAAATTAAAAATTATTATTTTACTTATTTGTATGATTCCGTCTTTACGTGGAAGGGGTGACGTTTCATGTAAAGACAAAAATTAATAAATATAAGAATTAGAAAGTAAGAATCAACAACAAGCACATAAAGGTAAGCACTAAGCATATGATTTTTTCTTTAGTTTTTTTGCCTTCACTTTTAATGGTGCGAATAGGGAGTAAGTTATGTTTATAATATAGAAAAATTCAAATCTCCATAGCAAATACAGCTGGCTGTAAGCAACTTCACATGAATTACTTTATTAAATTAATATCTGGAATACTTAAAACATTTTTAGATATTCGACCTCAAAGGCAGTGCGCGAAACGGGGCACGTTAGTTTTAATAGTAGTCTACTAAATCATATATTCAAGCAAATTAAGATGTTGTTAAAAACTGAGCAAGAATAACTTTCAAATGAGTTATTATGATTTAATATCGGTTTTAACGTTTATCATTTTCCCACATTCTACCACAAAAGGGGTGAAAAACCATTTGAATTTGTTTTTATTATAAAAGTCGTATCCCTAAAGCTAATGAAGCGGAATGTAAGTTATGTGGTAGGATTTACAAGCATGCAAAAACTATCAACTCTTTTCTACAAATTACAGAAGTTAACTTTTTAAGAGGTTAAATATTTCAATTACTGTTTTAATATTAAAAAAATATATTATGAACAAATCCCACAAATTTGTGCTTAAGGAAATGATAAATGACCATACCTTAAGCTACCTAAGTTACTCAACATTCTCCGAATTATCACTTGTCAGTCTTAACAGAGGTTAATATTATTTTAAAAAAGTAATAAATTTATTTAATCTAATAAATAAGCTGGGTTTGGTTTTTTTCTGGTTAACCAATACTTCTACATTTACTTAATTCTTAATATTTACATCAGTATCCTAGTGGGAAAAGAAGAGATTGGTAAAAATTTTGATATATTGCTTAGTTAATAAAAAAACTAAGATGCATCTAATAAGTTCGATAATAAACTTTATACATGTACTCTACATTTGAAAGAAAGATGCGATTGCATCAAATATTCTTAAAAACGGGATGTATTTGTCTAAATGTCAGATTCTTTGATTATTCTAAGCTTAGGTCCAACCATAGAAAATGAATGTGACATTGTAAAAGATTCGTAAACTTAATTGAAATAGTATAGATGTAAGTTTAATATATATATAATTTTTAATTGACTACCTCATTAAATGACAGGAAGTATAATTTCATCAAGGTAAACTATATCCTCGATCAGTCTAAAAAATAAGTTTTCAAATCCGATACCTAATCTTTACTAAAAATTAAAAATAGCATACCCATAACTACTTAGAAAACGGTTATTTTACAAAATATATTTTTATGCACCTGACGATTTATTGTGTCTGTTTATTTAGTCAAAATATTGGGAATTAATCATATATACACTTTTTTAAATTGTAAGATTTTAGCAACACTCTTAAAATTGCATGAGCGAAGACGCTAGTTATTTATTAGCTATTCATTTAATAAGATTCTTCTGAGCGAAGCTTGGTCATCCAGATATTGTAAGGAAAATTTGGGTTACGCTTGACACCTCGAATGTTACAAATTTATTTACTTCCAGTTGTTATAACATTTTTAAGTCTTGTTCATGTAATTTTTGGACGAAATAAGTCATGATTAAATTTACTGTCCATGCCGAACATTTCCAGTGAATATTATTGTAACAAACAATAGTCAGCTGAGTCGTCACTTATTTCAGCTCCAATGATATTGTCAAACTTAAGTTATTATGAACATAAATAATTGAACAAATAAAACGTAAGTTTACCAAAATTAAAATAATCTAGTTTTGTTCTGAGCTATAACATTTTATTTGCAAATTAAAGCTTTTTATGAACTCAATACAAACAAATAGAATGGCCACTGCCTTGTAACTGAGTTTCTAACGAACCTTAATAACGATAAACCATTTTATCTACCTGAGGAAAGTTAAACACAAGAAAAGTGTGGTCAAATGAAAAAGCTTAACCGTTTTTAAAACGGAGAGGTAACATTTAACAGTCGTTAATAAAACATTGTTTAACGACTGTGGTTCAATTGGCCCTTAGCCTTTTATCATACACAACCGTTATATATATATATAAACTGCTAGTGTGGTGGATTGATATTTTAATTTTAAAATATATCAAAAGTAAATTGTTTCACCAATGAAGTCTCGTAGGCACGATCAAGCAGTATACGTCCATGCAGTTTCTAAGCGCCGGATACTTCTGTTGGTTCGGCTCCTCTGCTGGTGAAAAAAAAAAAAAGGTCTTGCGGGAACGATCTAGCAAGCAAACCATCTGCCTTGTGGTCCCCGGATACTTTCATTAAGAAAATGAGAACTATTTCCATTATTTACAGTTAAGAAAAAAGGCCACATAAAAATTTCCTTAAGTTTTTCTATTGGCTTAAACATTTCGTTGCCCGCCATTTTACGAGTCTTTGCCACCGCGCGGGGGGTCCCACCCCATTAGTGGGGCAGACAAAGGGCTGGCAGGATGTCTCGTGGAGGGGGGTGCGGGGGGCTCCCACCCCTTCTGCGGGGCGGACCAAGGGCTGGCAGGATGTCTCGTGGAGGGAGGTCAAAGCAGTGCAGGGGAAACGGTCGGGGTTATGACGAGGTCGGGGAACTGTCCACTGGCCGCTGTGCCACCGGGGAATGAAGCGCGCTTCACGAGGGTGCGTCAGACGCCCTCCGCGCTGACCCGCCCCGAGGCTCGCACCCAGGCCCTACAGAAGATCGGGACGTGGCTGACGCACAAGCCTGACGGCAACGAGGACAAGCACTATGTCCGCGCTGAGCCACTACGACAGGTGGTGACATGCACGGACTCGATGACGTAACCACTGTGGACACATCCGCTCGGCACAGCAGAGTCAAGATTTGAGGGTTGTCGCCCACCTGCTGATGTTCCTTCCTTGCATCTATTGCCTGCATTTTGTTTTGCCCACCTGTGGTTGGTGTCTACCTGCAGATGGTCCATGCTGGAAATGATCCTTCTCCTGAATCTATGGCCCGCATGTTTGTGGTGCACTGCCCTATACGTGCTGCCCATCTGTAGGAGGTGCGTACCTTCAGTTGGTGCTTTTCTGCATGTATAGTGCCTGCGCGTTTTTTGGTTCTGCCTGTACGTTTTGCCGGCCGAAAACCTGTCTCGGCACGAGTTCCCGATTGTGCGCTGGCTGGAGGAGGTTGTATAAGTTGTCCCATGACAGCCGTTCCAGGAGTGCCAGCCATTCCAGGTAATGGCGGCTCCAGGAAGACCTCTCGGGCAGGGCTCTCACACACAGGAGGATGACATGGCCCTTGGGATATTCACAATATATATGGTCTCAAATACTGAAATTTAGAATTTTCGTGGAAATGTTTATTGAAAGAAGAGTTTAGCACAAAAATGAAAGTATTTAAGTTAACATTAATATTCCCTACAAAGAAATAAGAAGTAAAATTTGAGCTCGGAAGGGGCTATCACCCCCTGTGCCCTTCCTCTGGAGCCGCGCTTGATTCCAGGAGAGACAGCAATTCCAGGAGCGCCAGCTCGTCCTGGAGAAGGGCAGTGGGAGGAAGACAGCGCGGCAGTTTCACCAGCTGTCTTCAGGACAGCACCCGGACCGAGAGAACAGGCCGAACGAGTGCTGTGGCCACAGGTCTCCCTGAGTTGCGGCGCCAACCCGGGCCAGTGACAACACCTCAGTCCCTGGACAGCTGCTGGACAATAGCGGGAACTAGGGCGAGTTGCGACCGAGCCATTGCCGCAATCATCGGCGGCGTCTTACGCTGATCAAACTCGAGCCTCGAAATTACACGAGTCATTGATTAACATTTTCCAGTTAAAACGTTTGGAAGTAATATTTCTTGTTCTAAGAACTTGATTGTTTCAGAACTCTTAGTCCAAGGTGCCATAGTGAATCGAACTTGAACGGCTGACCACATGTCTGAAGAATTTTTATATAGTTGTTTGTTTTATGGTCCATAGACCCCAAAACCATCATCAACTCAAAAGTTTATATATATATATATATATATATATATATATATATATATATATACACATACATATCACATTTTTGTTGACATACTAACAGCTGTAATTTTTCACAAATAACTTCCGAACTGATACATAGAATATAAACATAGAGTTTATCGTAGCATTCAGATTCTCATAGAGCAGAATAATTTGCATATTTTGATCTAGTCTCTTCACTGTCGTAAGAACTCCCAAATTCAAGTTTTCAGGCGTCAGCGCCGTAAATGGTATTGCCAAAAGCAAGGCTAAACAGTCACAAATTAAAATTTCTATCTGACACAGTGTCAATGCAACCGTAGTTAAGAGAGAGTTTCGTATTTCTTTCTATTGTTGTTATCATTCTTTCTTTTCGTTTCAGTGCCTCGTGTGAAGAAGGCGCGGTACGCTGACATCTCGCAGACGAGTTGCGACGTACCTACAGCACTGCGCATTGGTTTATGAAGCACGCTGAAGAACGAGTTAATTTGGTTTTCAATTGTAACCCAATTCGGCAGTATGGTAATATGTGATATATTAGTGTACTTACTTGGAATCTTGCGCGTACTCTCATTTTTTATAATCCCAACGTTGTAAGGAAGGCAGTTGAGAAAATTAGGAGGACTGCATTACGCATTCATTTTTCTCACCACCATTACACATGTGAACACCAGGTACCCCAGTCTCCAACACGAGAATTGGAATCTTTACCCGTTATCAGACACAAACAACTACATAGCTAATTAGTTTTTTTTTTTTTTTCAAATTAATGGAGTAATAAATAATTGCTCGGCTGTTAAAATTCTATTTACGTTAAAGTTATAATGTTTCAAAATAATATCGGTATTGAAAGGCTTACAGTTTATGTGGGGGACATAAACTCAATGAGAAAGCTTCAACTAAAGTAATATCAATCACGCGAAAATCAATGAAGACCGCTATGAAATAAGCAACTAATCAGCAGAAGACATTTGTAGACATACGTAGGACTGTGGTGTTCTATCATATCGGCCGTTGAGGTAAAATATTTTTCTAAACGATAAATATGAACTTTTTCGCCCTAAATGTATTATTAACTTAATCGCAGGTCGTTTTAAACAACTCAACGCAAGGAACGATATTTTGCGAATTTCAAGCAGATACAGTATTATAAAACCACGGGGTAGTGTATATCTTTACAAATTTTTTATGTTTCAGTAAAATTTAAAGCCAGAATTAACTGTAAACGGAATTCTATTTTTCTAAATTAACAATAACCTGCTCATAACTCTTGATTTAAAAAAATATTTAGTATTAAATGATCTACTCCCTTAAACTGGGTTACTCTCTTGCTTCAGTATTTTTAAATGTAAAGATACGAAAAATATATTATACTTTCTTCAAGAGTGACTTTTATAACTCATTAAAATTAATTTTTATTAGCCACCTTAAAATTTTAAGTATCTAAATGATACCCGCCGTTTCAAAAATGATGATCTTGGTAACTGCTTAGTCAAAACCAACTAAGTTATATGTTAGCGAATGTCTTTGACACCAGATATGTGTTATGATAGGTTATAGTTAAAAATGAAAGGCTGGGAAATAAAAAAAAGTAGAAAAATAATAATTTGTAAGTTCCTACTATAAACCTTAAAAATGGGGCCAATTTGTGAAAATCACACCATGAAAAATATATGTATTCTACTCTGCCGTTCAAAATGTGACGCAATATGTGTGGGTATTTGGCAGTGAGTTCATAAACATTTCAGGGAACTTCAAAAATATAATAATTTGCATCCTCAGAAATAATTTAAATAATTTATAGACTTAGAACTAGGATAAATTCTCTAAATAATTGTAATATTAATATTTAAATAATTTTTTCAGTCAGTACAAATAAGATTTTTTGCGTGATAAGTGAAAATTAATTTCACAAATTTCCTATGGTCTTTCGAGAGGAATTAATTTAACATTTATATTTTAAAATATAAGGATATTATTACAGTGTATGACTATATAACTATAAATTTAACTTATTTAAAATTTATATTTCATACAAGTTTAAATACTTTAAAATTAAAAATATTTTTTATAATTTTGTTAATATGATACTTAAATGATCACAGTGTAATTTTATGATTAAAGTTTTAAATCGATACAACTGTTTCGTATCTTATATATGTAAAAAATGTTATTTATTATTTTATAAAAAACTTATTTATTTTTGATGGAAAATTTCGTTTGGTTGCAATACATTCGCAAGTAAATTAATGGCACCGAAATCATAAGCATTTTTATTTAAAAAAAGTTCAATAGATTTTCCTTTGCTCAGATTGCAATTAACGATTCATTTTAAAGAACTGTATTTTTTTTTTTTTTTTTTGCAAAATACCTAATAGGCAGAAGGAAATTTCTGCTCTCATTAACTGAAAACCACCAAAGTTCATCAAGAAGATTAAGTTTTATAAACATTTATATTTCTAGAAATAAATAATATTTTGGTTACAGGATTTATTTTTTATTACAAAAAAAAATCGAACTTAATGAGAAACAAATATATATTGCCTAAAATTATATTTTTGGTAATTTTTTCGTGTGAGTTTTACGTATGATTGAGCTTGTAATTTCCAAGTTAAATTATCAAAGATATAAGACATGGATGATTAGATTGCATTTAAAATATATATGTCCCGTAAAAATTATACTTCATAAATGCAGAAGATTCACAAGGCAACCGGGGTGAAAGGTGTTATTAGGATCTCGGGGACTCGAATGGTGGCAGTTTGTTCGGTTTTGAGAAAGCGCGTAATTTAATATCACTTACATCTTGTGTGTGTGTGTGTATGGTGGGAAAGGAAGTGTAAGGGAGAGGGGTGGGGTAAGGGAACGAGAGGCGCGAACGACTCACAAGCAACGTCATTAAGTCGCGGCTCCCAAGATACGGTCCGGAGAAAGATAAAGTAGACCTCTCTCTCTCTCTCTCTCTCTCTCTCTCTGTTCACAACCAGCCACTGAGCGCCTGGATGCTGCGCTCCAGCAATAACGCCGCCATAATTTACAACCCACACTCCCAACCCCCTACCCTCCCATCCGGTCGTGCGGACAAAATTTGCAAGAGGCGCCACCCATTTTCTTACCACCCAACTTCCTCGCCACCCTTTGCTGCGCCCCTCGGGTTTCCGGGACGTGCAATCAGCTTGGTTTGTGAGCGGGGAGTTGGGTCGATGTTGACGTGGAGGGGGGGGGGGGGATAGCTGGCCCGCTTATCAAGGTGCGGTACAAATTTGGGGGCCAACGAACAGCCTCGAACAAGGTGGAACAACCAGGCACGCAGGCTTGGGGGTAATTGAGACCGCAAGTTTGTTGGCTGTGGAATGAGGCATTCTGTAGGGAGACGCTCTTGTTACCGTTACACACGCCTGCAGATCATCACAATGCAACATAGCAGTTTTTTGCATGTTAGTTCCACCTTTACCAGGGATACATACACATACATAAATATATATATAGTTGGCTAAAGTTTATTTTTTTAGCTTATCTTGCATGTTCTTGCTTTATAAACATGTATCTTGTTAAGTGTAAGATAAGGCAGCTTGACGTAACTTCCCTCGTAAATGAATGCAATAATATATATATATATATATATATATATATATATATATATATATATATATATATATACACACATAACGTCTGTTATGATACATTTAGTGGTGGTTTGTCCTCTGATAATACTTGATTGGTTTTATGATAATTTATTACAGTTTTGTTCATGTCGATACTACAAAGATCCACCACCTATGTGTCGAAATATAAGGGGATAAGTGGTTAAGGGTGTCCCTAATTATAAGGGTTTATTTGTCACGGGGGTGTCAAGGAAACAGAAGGATAAAACAGATTCCAGCTTAACTCAGATTTTGATTGCACGATAAATTATATACCAAAATATTTTTTTGACAATGAAGGTTGGTTCTTGCAAATTGTATGCGAAGACGCGTGAATAATCAGGTTGAAGAGTAAACTAGATAAAACTGTATTTAAAATTAGCTTACTAGTTTGTTGGGAATAAAATAGAAAAATATGTAAAAATACAATATTAATCTTGTTTGTATGTGTCATACTTATTCATAACTTGAAATTAACCTAAAATAAGAAAAAAATAATTAAGTTTTTCTTGGATCAATTATTTAACATAAATGCCAAGCTAGTTAATTTTGAACCACAACCACCCAGAAATACGCCGAGAGAAAGATTTGTTAGCCTAAATTATTTTTTAAGTATGACAAAACAAATTTATACAGTTTATTTGAAAAAATATGAATTTTGAATTAGGAAGTATTAAGTTGACCGAACATAATGGTTCGTCAACTGAACGGTATATTTTGTTATGTGTAAAAAATACATTTTCTTAGAAGTAAAATTTTGGTTAGGCCAACAAAATATTTTGATACATTAAGTCACATATTCGTGGATACTGGGAAACAAATCGTCCATGTCCTATTAGTGGAAACCAAAAAAACAATTTATTGGAGTTATATGAAAAAATAAGGGAAACCTTAATAAAGATGGCACACTTTAATCTTTTTTTATAAATGAAACAGAAATGTTAATTCTTAATTAAAGAGATTTGTAAATTTGTAAATTTAAACGAAAACATCTGTACTACTACAAAACAGTGTTCGCAGTTATTCTGGATTCGGATTCCTACCCGGGAATTTAAACTTTTTTTTGTATCAGTAACTCTAATAGTTAAAGTTATTTGTAAACCGTTCCCTGAATATCTTTTCAGTATTAACTACGTAAATCTATACTAATATTATAAAGCTGAAGAGTTTGTTTGTTTGAACGCGCTAATCTCAGGAACCACTTTGTCCGATTTGAAAAATTATTTCAGTGTTGGATAGTACATTTATCGAGGAAGGCTATAGGCTATATTATAGTATCAATAACATTAGGTATCCTTACTAAAGGTCCAATAAGAAAACCCAAGGTGTAAAAAAATGACACGAAAAAACCCTTACACGGCGTGCGCTGCGAAACCTATTGATTATAGAACAAAACAATTTACTACCACTTTGCAGATATCGTGTAAGCATATGTCTAACTATTGTAGTTATCTCACAATTAGTTTTTTCTTTAATTTTTTTAAATAATTAAATTGCCGTCGCTTCAAAAACTCTTTATTGTGTACCTTGGTATTTATCCTTAGCAAACTAAATTACTGCCTATTCAAGACGAAATCAATACCTTTCTAGAACTTTTTGAATGATTCAATTCGGACGTTTCATTCAAAAGATATCGCGATATTTAAAATGTAAGTATTAGTGTTGTAGCCAAATAAGTATTAAGTATTGCACGCGCATGTATGATGTGGTGGGCGGTCATGAGGGGCGAGAGGGCGGTAGCCTCTGCGATATATATATATATAATACGATATGATATTATATATATAAATTTTATTAGTTTTCATTTTCTGACAGGCAGAATTGTTCACATGGTGTTCATTTGTTTTTTGATAAGTAATGTGTGCCAGATAAGTGATGATAATGGGTCAAGAAGATAATACATATGGGACAAAGAGGATTCGTGGAATTGGCTGGAGTAAGAGTGTAAAACCCTGCTTTAAATCTCAATTTTGGTTTTTAGTTTGGTTGATTGAAAAATTTGTGGTGTTGACTCATTGGTAGGGACAAAATTATATGGTGAATTGCGATATAACCGAAATAACACCAAAAAGCAAGTTAATACACCAAGTGGACCGTTCAACCGATCGCCACGGGTAAACAGAAAATCATATGTCATAGACATACGAACAGTATATTGCGTGTCATTTTGCCTATGCCCACCAGACTGTCATATGGCGCTACCCATTTGGCTTTAACTCGCGGACAATATTTCACCCTGGGTTCAGCCCGAGCGACGCCGGGGATTGCAGCTAGTTTTCCCATACAAGTAAAAAACACCGGTGTGATATTAACAACGAAGCAATCCGTACCCTCATAAGAGTTCAATTAGAATTTAAATACTTTTAATCACTTTAAATCGCAAACATAAACTATTGTTTTTTTCCTCTCTCTGTGTTTAATTTGTTTTTTTATTACCCTTTTTTTCAAGTATATACATTTTACAGACTTGAAACTTCACAGTAATGTTATTTATGTTACGCAGAAAGACATTTTCCGAAAATTAGATCCCATGGGTGGTTAAAACCAGGCAACAGTGGGTACTTTGTCTGCATGAGAACAGGATTTTGCATTGTTCATGCCTTCTGCGTCTCCATGGCAACGGGCATCGCGCGGCAGTGGCGTACCCACAAGGAGGGGCATGTATAATGAGCGGCGCAACACTGATCTGCCTGTAGACTGCCGTAGCGAAGTACGGGTACATCAGTTAAAAGATGCGTGCACGAGTCGGGAAACCATCGGTGCTATTCATTTTCTCTCCGGTACATTATACAGCATTGTAATAAATTTCCACTGATTTTTTTTTTAAATTTACCATTACTGTAAATGGGAGATGTGGCTTAATTTTTTTCCATTAGTATAGCCGTGCGAAGCCGGGTCGAGCAGCTAGTTAATAAGTATGATGAAACAAAATTAAAGTCCAATTAATTAATTAATTATTTTTTCCCATGGTTTTAAAACTTATGCTTACTTGAATAATCATTAATTAAAATATAAAATTGTATGTCAATTTTCGTAATAACTCTCAATATTATCTCGAAAAACGTATTTTTACACGCTTTATATTAGCTTCACCTGTATGTTTGTTTGTATGCTTGTTTGTTTGTATGTATGTTTGTAACCGACTCCTTTGGGTGCGATTTTGACCCACTTTAAACGGCCAGATTTCATTCAAACTTTGTAGATTTATCGAGGACCGATGACAATACACAAATTTGATAAGATAATTCCATTAATCTATTTGCAAAATAAGATTTTTTTCAATTTATTGGTAAAATGAAACAAAGATATATATATGTAAAGAAACCATTTCGCTCATGTGTGAACTCTTTTCTTTCAGTTTGTCTTTGGCGCGATATAAACAAAGCCTACTAAATATTGTGACATTTAATTAAATGAACAGTGAGAGTGGGTCATGATTATTGTGAAAAATATACTTTCTTGAAGAGAATATTATCTATATTTTTATGCATAACCTCAATATCTACACCTGATAAGCAGATTTTTGAAATTCCACTCGAACACCAACCTGCAAATCTACACCAAGCAGTTAAAAATACTCCAAACTATGCCAAGGTCAGTAAATCATTAAATAAAAGACATCAAACACGGAAAATATGGATAAGTTTGACAGATGATATATCAAAAAACATATTTGGATAGAGAGAAAAACTTACAGTTTAAGGATTTTTACCTGGAAGAAACTGAGGAAAAAAAAAACTCTTTTATAAATAAACCAAACTAAAAAAATAGAAAATAAATTTTAATAAATTTGAATTAAGAATAGTGTAATTTTTTATAAATATAAATTAATAATAATGTAAATAAGAAAATAATGTATCCAATTTAAAAAAAGCGTGGGGTGATTTTTAAGATATTATCGAAATGATAATTCTTCTACCCATATCTGTTAATAAAATATTTATAAGTATTGACACCATGCACCCCACGCTTTTTTAAATTAAATACATTATTTTCTTATTTACATTATTATTAATTTATATTTAAAAAAATTACACTATTCTTAATTCTAATTTATTAAAATTTATTTTCTATTTTTTAGTTTGGTTTTCTACATAAAGCTAATTTTTTAGTTTTTTAAACTATTATTTATATATATATTTATTTATGCAAAATATTTATAACCATGTGTTGTGCAAAGTTACAATATATTTATTGTAGTATTGCAAACTATTACGTGGCAAATGTTTTCCAAAAAAATCTTTTGTTAAAGTACAGAAAGGTTTTGTATGTGTTAAAATCTAGGTTCGAAAAAATTGTGAGTCCAGAGTGCCTTACGTTGAGCCACTTTCCAGACACTTTTCTACATCTTCGAGGTTTCTGGCTTGTACACAAACTGGTAGTTCCGCTTAAAATAAACTATATAATACAGCTTGTCTATAAGAGAATGACCCAGTTTCGATGGTATATTATAACAGTTTAATCTATACTATTTACAACAAATCATAACATAAAATTAAGGATAAACTAACAAAATTTTTCTTACAAATATTTAATAGGTGCACCTTTTTAGTTTTACCGCACGCATACAAACTAATGTTCAATTTTATCCCACACTTTGGTTAACACGTCCGGAGTAATGTAAGCAATAGCCTCTTCAATCCTGTGTCTCAACTCTGGCAACTCACTAGGAACGAAGACACGACCTTTTATAAAGCCCCAAAGGAAAATAATCGCATGGGGATTTATCCAATGAACGTGGAGGCCAACCAAAGGAAAAAAAAAATTGGTTGTCTGTAAAGTTGGTTTACGGACGATAGTTTAACGTGACAATGTCATAACAAAACAATGATGAAATGATTGCATACGTTTATAAATAAAATGGAATCATTTTTATTGAACTATTACTATTTTGTATGCATACAAAGAAGGAGTGAAATTAAATTGATAAATTTACTTTTATTTGCACTCATTAATTCAAATATGTTTATTACTTTAACGAAGTTATTATTTTAACTATAACTTTTAAACATGTTTGCTATTTAACTTCTTCCAATCTGTGTTATTCTGTTAAGGATAGGACGATGAAAGGAAAAGTAGGAAACGAATGGGAGTGTTTCAAGTTTAATGTGCCTCGAAAAAGTCAAATCGATGGTTGTTCCAATCGAGTGGAATAGAGATAGATGCGGCGCAAGCGTACAATGAACGTAACGGGACACATCGTAACGGGACAATGTGCGTAACGGGACACTTTATCGTGCGAGCAACAGGCGTTCATAGATTTATTAGACGTCACGTCAAAAAAGGCTCTGTCGTCTCGAACATTACGATCAATCCAGCGGTCAGAGACTTCGACGTTCAACTTACTCTCGTACAAATGAACCGCACGGTGAACTGAAGTCGCGGATTCGACTCTTAGCGAATTGCGGAACACAGAACGCTTTACGCTCAGGAGTCGCAATTTTTACGAAGCTGGCGCTGCCAGCGAGAAAACAACAAAAGCATTATACTCGCGCATGCGCTTACCTAAAACTGTTCGAGTTACTCCTTTAATTATGACCTCGGCCCAAAACCTCACAACGCTTACAGTAGATACTATTGACATTCATGACTGGGGACATTCTTTTTTGACGTGACAACGTCTAATAAATCGATGAACGCCGGCTGCACGCACAAAAAAGTGTCCCGTTACCCACATTGTTCCGTTACGCTGTGTCCCGTTAAGCTCATTGTATGCTTGCTCCGCACCGACAGAAGTGAAAACATAAAACTTCGTTTATAAATGTGTAATATGAAATAATTTCTACGTCAAATGTACGTAAGAAAATGAATCTGGTTACTGGTATAATTTCAAGTATTAATTCTTTTATTATTAAAAAAAGTAGCATCTGTCGGCGAGTGCAGTAATAATAGGTTATGTTAGATATTTGATTACAGTTTATTTATATGAAAACTTGTTCATAATTATATTTAAACAAAAAGTTAATGTGGTTTTCATTGCTTATTACAACAACAATTTCGGCAATAAAGGTTAATTATTTTTTCATTTAAAAAATCTGATTACTAGTATAATTTCAAGTATTCATTTTTTTATTATTAAAATAAAAATGATTCAATTTTATTCATAAAAGTATGCAATCTTTTCATCAATATTTTGTTATGACGTTGACACGTTAAACTATCGTCCGTACTTTACAGACAACCAATTTTTTGGTCATAGTGTTCAATATTCGCCTCCGTCAGCAACTGGGACTCGAGGTCAGGACTCCGAACGCCTTGAACCGCCTTGCGTGCCAGCCAGACTCTAGCCGAGTGTCAGTCTCCCGGGCGAGAAAACAGTATGGCATTTACCGTCTCGACACTCGGTACCACACACAATATCGATTGATTTTCATTTATTCCTTATTGCTTTTCATTCAAGGGTTACTTCAGAAATTTTTAACTCGCTACCTTCATTGTCAACAAATGGGAAGCCTAAGATGTACATAAAGTTCTGTCCCTGCACGAACACGCCCGAATATTCACCTTCGGCCAATCTCGGGTTTATTAATACATATTTATATTTCTCTGTTTATTTTAATGTAGCTATACTAACCTAACTAACCGTCCATAGGGTTTTAAAGTGTTTTAATGTAGCTAACCTAACCGACCACTTTTAATATTTGAATTCATTTTTCCTGCGCAAAAATAAAACAAATCCCGAGGTTGGCCGAAGGTGAATTGTTCGGGCGTGTTCGGGCAGGGACAGAACTTGATGTACATCTTAGGCTTCTCGTCAACAGATATCCACTTTGTGTAACATCACGGATGTTAAAAAGGAGTGCAGTCTTCGTAATTATTAACACCTGCGCGCCTTTTTTTTTACACTTATTGCATCACACTAAGTGAACATCTTAAAAAAAATTCGTGACGTAGCAACAAATGCAAGGGAGATATAGATTCAAAAATTCAAAACAACTGTTAAATAAAAGTAATGACAACGGGAAACCTACTAATAAACGTGGCGTTGAATCTTAAGGCAGAGGGAAAGAAATCGAAAGATCCATTATTTTTTCAATCAGTTTAATGCCATAACATTTGGCTTCGTCAAAGCACAGAAAACAAATTAAATAGAACGCTTGATATAGTTTCCACTCAAATGTCACTCTTTTTCAGTATTGATATTTTTTTTAGGAACAACTACCACAGCAATGATGCTGTCGACAGACACTACATTATAGTATTTAAAAATCTCTTAAAATAGGAATCTCTGCCTTAAGAGTCTATGTCCTGTTCCACGTCATTTTATTTCTTAGATTGAACTCGGATACACTTGTAGACATTTTGTGTGGCTGAACTTCAACAAAATTTTTATTTATATATATATATATATATATATATATATATATATATACACTGTCTAATTTTGCATAGTAGTAGGCAAAGTTGAATTATTCACATTGTTTGTGCAGTGTGCATAAGGAGAAACAAGTTAAATAAATAAGTGAAAAATTTTTGATTTAAATTTTGCTACTAGGTGGTATGGTTCAAAATTATTTAAGAAAAAATTAACTAATTTTATTTAGTCTTTTATAATCATTAGATCAAATATTTAACGTAAATGCCAAGCTAGTTAATTTGGAACCACAACTGCCCAGAAATACGCCGAGAGAAAGGTTTGTTTGCCGAAATTATTTTTTAAGTATGACAAAACAAATTTATACAATTTATTTGAAAAAAAAGAATTTTGAATTAGGAAGTATTAAGTTGACCGAACATAATGGTTCGCCAACTGAACGGCAATCTTATAATTTTTAAAGGCTAGGTAAAATGAATTTTTTCTGAAAATAAATATAAGAAAAACACACAGCAGTAAGTAAATTATACTTTTAACCTAGAGAGTACCTGTTTTATATTTGATTACATTCTTATAGTCCATACTGCACGAAACCATTAAAAATGCAACTTTTCCAGCTAATTATTCTAAAAATATATGCAAAGTATATATATATAATTTTGTAAAATTTCAACTACTCAAAAAGCCAGTAAGTTTAACCGCGTGGAAATTAAATATCTGGTACGGGACACACATTCATAACGAATATTTATAGTAGTTGAAAAAAAAAATGGTTGTAACCAATATGGCGTCTTTCGGATGAAATCTCTCGTTCTTTTGGGAAAAAAAGGAGGGAACATCATCCCTGACGAAAAAAAAAAAAATAGTCGTCCGAAATATAAAAAAAAAAATGGAAGGGGAAGACGAGCAGCATGAGATGTGGAAGGGCCCCGCGCCTTACCGACCGACGCACGCGCAGAATTCCGGAGAGAGGCGTAACAGCCCTCGGGACTCGGAGGGGGGACTCGTAGGGCCACTTCCAGGAGTCTCGTATCCCCCGGCTCACGTGCGCATGCGCCCTGCTGCGGGCCCCGTGGGTCCTCCAGGGACGCCGGGAAAGGCGCAGTTCCCCCCCTACCCTCCGCGCCCCACCGGCCGCGGGGGGCAAACGCGCGTCGCTCTCGCGTCTTGGACCAACATCGTTTATTGAATTTCACCTCTCGCTCCTGCCATCCAATTTGATATCCTTCACCCCTCCATCCCCCCCCAGGACATTCTCTCTCACCCCCTCCGTGGAGAAGAACTCCTCCTGGGGGGGGGGGGGGCAAAACGGCATGACCCGCCACCCCCCCCCCCCCCCTTTTTCGACTATCCCAAGAGAGACTGGAGAGGACCGCAGTCCCGGAGGGTCGTCGCCTTCTTCGACCAAGGTTCCAGGCCGGACCTCCTCCGGTCGACTCCCGTGGTCGCTAGGCGAGGCTCCTGCCGCGTCCGACGTCAACATCCTGGGCGTGGCTACCAGCCACCAGCTCCGAGTCCGAGTCAGCTACGACCAGTGGGGCAGCCTTCATTTCACAGACGAGAGAGCCACAACCCGAAGTTCCCCGAAGTTAATGCTAGCTTTTTTTTTTCTTCTCCGTTCCATCCCATTGCACAAACCGGTGTGGCATTAAATTTTGCGGTCGATTAGGATATGTTAGCTACGTTATAAATACTTTAAAACATTGTGAATGGTTGGTTATATTAGGTAAGTATAGCCACATTGAAAATACTGTAAAATCATTTTATGGTCGCTTAGCAAATAACTTTTTAATATGTAGCTATCCAGGGCTACGAAACCGTTTACATGATTTCGCAGTATCTTTAATGTAGCTATCCTAACCAAATCAACCGTCTACAATGTTTTAAAGTATTTATAATGTAGCTAACCTAACCTAATTGACCATTAGTATCATTTTATCAACACCGCCATATTTATTAACAATTAAAAAAAAAAACGAAGATGCACTATCGGGCGTTTGGCTCTCTCGTCTGTGAAAAGAAGGCTGCCCATAACCAGTGGGCGTGCAACTGCATAGGCGGAATATGGCCAATATTGAACTGCGCGGCTGAGAAATGCCAATATCAAAACAATTTAGTTTCCGTTACAAGGAAAACCATATACATTTGTTTAAACATAATAAAATTAATGATAAAAGAATACCCACATTCTTGTTTCAGAAATTTATGGAAAGGTGCATTATTGACTACAATGGCAAAAAATAAGTATGTTGGAATTATTTATGCCAATGTAAAATTATTTTGGTAGCAATAAAATAAGCATGGTTGCAAAGCAAACTCGTGTTTGTGTGCTTTGCTCGAGTGTTTTTTTTTTTTTTTTTCAAATAGAAACTGAGGTTATGATTTTCAGCTTTCGAACTTTTCGGCAATGCAGTTTTCAACATTTGAAACAAAATAAGAGCATTTTAACATAGTGTTTTGTTTTGTTTTGTTCCGCATCTAAATTAACTCATCTTATAAGTGATACGGCTAACATCCCCACTAACGAACGACCCCAAAAAAAACACGTTTATATAATTTTTTTCTTTCGAAAATTTAACGACTATCAGGTTATTAGTTTGCCTATAAATCCCGCACAGTTCTCGGATTTCAAAAAAAAGAAAAGAGCGTTAGTTAAAGCATTGAGTTGCTACTCTATCTTTACAGCTTTGTGACTAGAACCTTTAAGGTCTGGTCACCTCAAACCTCTGTGGATAACCCTGCGACGTAAAAATACCTAATTAGTTGTTGGATTCTGGGTCTACATGATTATGTGTACAACGTGTCGCCGAGCATTGCTGCAGTCATATTCAGGGCGATTGACGATTGGGGCCTGGTGTTCTGGTGCGGTATTTACACTGAGATCGATCGACTGCTCCTATCACCAGATCCTCATGGCATCCGCCATTCTTTCGGCCATCTCGAGCATCATCTTGGAAATCTGGAAATCTGTATTTATTTAGCTAGAAATCCGGAAAAAATAAATCCCAAATTCATAAAAAATATTGGTTGTCTGTGTAGTCGATTTACGGACGATAGTTTAACGTGACAACACCATAACAAAACATAGTTGAAATGATAGAATACTTTTATGAATAAAATTGAATCATTTTTATTGAATTATCACTATTTTGTTTGGATAGAAAGAAGGAGTCAAACGAAATATACAATTAAATTGATAAATTTACTTTTATTTGCACTCATTAATTCAAATATGTTTATTACTTTAACGAATAGATTATTTTAACTATAACTTTTATACATGTTTGCTATTTAACTTCTTCCAATCTGTGTTATTCTGTTGAGGATAGGACGATGATAGGAAAAGTAGGAAACGAATGGGAGTGTTTCAAGTTTAATGTGCCTCGAAAAAGTCAAATCGATGGTTGTTCCAGTCGAGTGGAAGAGAGATAGATGTGGCGCAAGCGTACAATGAGCGTAACGGGACACAGCGTAATGGGACAATGTGCGTTACGGAACACTTATTCGTGCGTGCAGCCGGCGTTCATAGATTTATTAGACGTTGTCACGTCAAAATTTCTCATTAATTTACTGATCGATTAATTCGATTTTCATCCTTAGTTTGATACTGGGACGATTTAGAAAATATATATAATGTTGTGCTTAAAAATATATTTATTTTAAATAACCATAAATGTGACAGGTTCAAGAAATGACACATAACTATTTTTTTACAAACAAAAAAATTAGTATGTATATTTCTACTATACTACACGAAAGCTTGAGTAATGTGGCATACTAATAAACTTTTAGTTCTACATTGGATTGAACTGACTAGTCCTCAGCTCCAACCGGTTTATTGATAACAAGGTACAGCCATATCCTTTACTTGACTGAACGGCCTCAGTTGTTAACCGTTTTTAAAGTTGGCTTCGACAAGGCGCGCCGAAACGTCTGGCACAACATTCATTCACAAACACGTAACCTCAATGCAGATGAAACGAAGTAGCGACTCAAGCTGCAATCAATGCATTTGATCGAAAAGTAAAAACCTATCAAATGAACTATGAATCGTTCAATATTTAACGGGTAAACATTAAAAACTTTTGTTTTATATTAAGTTTCTATAGTGTCCCAGAGAAATTCCACTTATTTGCAGAGTTTTTTTTTAAACTTTCACACACAGTGGGTATCGATCTGAGCCGTACAGAGATTAGGCAATTATACAGATGGAGCATTAGCCGTTAGACGTGAAGCCGTTTTTCCCCTAGTTTTTTCCCCAGATTTTCACATACCAATATGGCGAATGTTTGTTTATCTTTTTATCAGCTGTTCTAGCCTTCTTTAAAATTTAAGAATGTAGATAAGCTGTTTGGAAGAAAATTATGTCAAATAATACTGATTAAAATGATTATATATATATGTATATATATTAAAAGTCCAAAACGAATCTTCACAATACAAATGTAATGATACGAGTTGATATTTTTCTCCAATTTAACCTCCAACACAGGTACAGCTGATACATTTGTAAACAAACTAAAATCCATCTCCTCTTTCATCTTCACCCACTCGACAAAAACCGGACCTTATGCTCCATCTGTGTATTTCCCTAATCTCTGCTACCATAGTGTAGTGCAGCGAAATGTCACCCAAAAAGGCAAACTTTACCGTTCCACTGTCCTGAGGCAGTCGAACTAAAATGGTTTAGCTCGCTCCTGGGGCTCTCCAGAATACTCGGATTAGTTCCTACGAGCGTTATTCCGGAGCTTAAATTTTAAGCTATTGATTTTGAAAGGGTAACACAGGGTGGGGCAAAAGGTATGTATCGGTTTTCAAGGGCTTTTTAAAAAAAGCGGAGAAACTTACAGAAGTGAGATTTATTTTATTGGAATCAGTTGACGTCCACTTTTTCGTTTTATGAAGTTTTGAAGATCACATCAGGAAGATGGTGGCCATCAGCAGCGATGCATTCATGAAGGCGATTTCGGAACTCTTTGCGACCGCTTTCCGGCACATTTTACACACCTTTTTACCCTTTTGACGGCGCTAAAGCTCACATGGATCGAGTTTTCAAAGGGACTACGCTTAAGGCCGCATTCAAAGTCGTCTTGCGAAAGCGCATTCTCCTCTCAGTCGCCTGGCATCCTCTCCACTTCTCGAACTTCATAGTCGCTTTTCGAGTGACTGCCAGTCGGGAGCCAGTTCACCTCCGCTTTCGGCAGAGATCTGGCAGCACTGCGCAGCATTTTCTCGGATGAACTGCTCACGAGGGGAGTGAACGACATGGGAAATTCACTTCGGAATGAGAATCAAACCATTAATAATCAATAATCTTCGACAACCTAAACGTGCATTAATCATATTAACTAAAAAATAAACCGGATTCTCATAAACTATGAGGAATTAATAAAATTAAATATCTAAAAACTCCTCATAATAAAATAATATAATTCTCCCTAATTACAACCCTAAACAGAGGAATAAGCAATTAATGACTTTTAATCACTTGCAAGAAGTCCAACAAAAGTAATAAATAACCACCTAAAATATAATTCTAATTCTAATAAAATTAAAAAATCATACTGGAAGAAATTAATAAAGAAAACGCACGTTATAAACTATCAATAAAAAATTAAAAAAAAATTCATAATATTTTAGATGATATGTAAAACCTAATCCTGAGAAATACGACTCAAACGACTGTATTGCAGATATTGATATTTGCAGTGTAGTAACAACAATTTCCTCTGTGCCTTCCCAACACCCGTGCTTGAAATTTCGTCCTTCAATCAGACTGTCCAATGACAGCAGGCCAAAAGGACATCACGAATAACAATGACAAACACTTTGAACGGGCGAGTCAACTTGGAAGAGTATCGACGGGTCGTACAATAGTCATGAATTTTGTTATCAGATTTTTTTACAGATTAGTACTTAAAATAAGACCCAAACATTAAAAAATTTATCTGCTCAAGTTAAAACAGTTGGAGTTGGAGTAGGAGATAACATATTTTTGGTGAGTATGGAAAAAAATATTTAAAATTCCAACGGTTTCAATACATCTCCACAAAAAATTTGACATGCCATTCGTTTTTTTTTTGAGGTCGCTTTTTCTGCGAGAGGGACGCAGAATCGATGCAGACGTCGCCTCACCTCGCCCCACAAACGGCGCAGGGATTTTTGACGGATGCCGCCGGCTACGCACGGTACATTTTCGGCCGACGACTCGCGAGCAATATTGATTCCCAATTGACCCGGCGTCTGGGTTTCCGTCCTCATTCCCGATTCCCGCCGTGTTCCCCGAATACATCCCGACTCGAAAACCCCCCTAATCCTCCCTCCCCCCTCCGGGCATGATGCTTTCATCGCCGGCAATGCCCACCTCCATCTCACACCTCCCCAATGCCCTCTTCTCACAGCCCGGTGGTGCATGCGGGCTCTCTGACAACAGCGCCACTCCAAAGGCGGTCCCAGGGAGGAATCACAGTCCGCTGTCGGAACCAGCAGCGCTCGTGATTCCAGCGGTCGCCTCGGGAGTTAGTTCCGTCACAACAGAGAAAAAAAAAAAAAAAAAAAAAAAAAACGGTCATCTCATCACCATCGCGGGAAGCGCATTTCACAGACGATAGAGCCACACCCGAAGTTCCCCGAAGTCCATGCTCGCTTTTTTATTTTTTTTTCCGTTCTATCTCATTGTATACTAAACCGGTGTTGCATTAAATTTTGCGGTCGATTAGGATAGGTTGGCTACATTATAAATACTTTAAAACATTGTGGATGGTTGGTTGTATTAGGTAAGTATAGCTACATTAAAAATACTGTAAAATCATTTTATGGTTGCTTGGCAAATAACTTTTTAATATGTAGCTATCCAGGGTTAGGAAACCGTTTACATGATTTCACAGTACATTTAATGTAGCTATCCTAACCAAATCAACGTTTTAAAGTATGTTTTAAAGTATTTATAATGTAGCTAACCTGACCTTTTACAATGAACAAAAAAAAAAACGATGATGCACGATCGGGCGTTTGGCTCTCCCGTCTGTGAAAAGAAGGCTTCCCCTCCATCGCAGCTGTACGAGCGAATAATTTTTTTCCCTCGCCAGTTAAAAGGGGGATCAAAAAAAAAAAGAAAACTTATTTTTGAAGCTGCACTTCTTTATGCGCGTTACGAAAAAAAATTATGAGGGTGAATTTTTTTAGTTGCACGCGCGCACAATTTAACGACATTTTTCACAGGATGAAAAAATAAAAGGCTACGTGTGGTTTAGTATTGTATTTAAATGCTTTTAAATATTTTACTTTAGGAAATGATATAGAATATTATTCCATGTAGGCTGATTGTAAAAAATTCTATCGTAAATATTAGTGATACAAATTGTGTTTATAAACTTCCTCAGGTGTAATTATATGAGATAGATTATCATCCCGTATGTATAAATTGTTAGAATTATTTATAAATGATGAATGAATACATCATTATTTAATAAATAAGAATAAACATTCAGCATATTTATATTATTTATTAATTGAAATTAATCTAGATTATTATTTTGAATTAAAAATTAATTTTATAAATTAATTTATATTAATATTGAATTGAGAGTATTTTAAAATTTTATAATTTGAAGGAATTGATATTTTACCAACCGCATTTATAATATCACTCCAGTCATTTAAAAACAAAATTGGCGTGTTCATTTCGCGGTAGGCTAAAATTTTTTAAACAGTCACAAATCAGCTCTGCCTCTGCTGTTTGTTGGCTCACAATTGACCGGATGCCTCCAGGCCGACGAGAAACATTAAACCAAAGCTGTTACCGAATTGCAGACTGCTGCGGTTTCGGGACGTCTCGCAAAGACAGCTAGCAGCCGACGAGTGGGGTGGCATCTGACCGAGTGTACGTAGTACTTACTATGGAGTTCATCTTAGAGGTAATTGAACCCGAGAAATTTTTCCAGTCCCTATACATAGGGGCAGGAAATTTTCGCGAAAAAAATCTGAACGCCTACTATAGCCCGTCCCACTCTTAGATTGCAGTACACGGCTTATGGCGCGCGCTGTTGCCAAATCTCTAACACATTACGAATTTCAGGAGATGCGTGTCTTTGTAATTTGGATCGAATAAGAAGCATTTTAAGAAATCATATCGTAATTTATAATATTTTATACTATTACACATATAAATTTTTAATAATGCCACTTTTATTTAAATTTCAAATAAAAAACTACCTATTGTAGACAAAAATTTCTTATAGATTCTTTTCTGTTCTAAAAATCCCATATATATATATATATCACATTTTCATGGGCCCGATAAATGCCGTATTTTTGGACAAGTCATGTCCAAAATGATAAATAAAATACGGTAATGGAAATTCTCGGTCGAGTAAGTTATGGGAAAAATCCGAACAATTGGTTCGAAATGGGGAAGATTTTTTGAAAAACAGAAAAATCGCAACAACTCCCATAATATGAATAATATCGAATCCGTTTTAACGTATGATAACTCGGATTACCTAATGCCGAAAAATGTTTTCTAAATACATTTTTGATACGACCAGCCATAACTGCATGGGTTCGAAAAAAATTTTCACCGTACAAAAAAACGTAACTGCCTTAGTAGACACCTTATCAAATCTGTTTAAATTGTTTGTAATAATATCATAATTATTTTCCAAAACTTTGTCTAAAACAATGTTTGATAAGATGCTTGGTGTTGAGAAGGATAAAAAAATAATTCAAAATTTTGTACCATGATCGCTATTGAATTCCTTCGTATTTATTTCATACATTTTACATATTATGTTCAAGAATCGATTATAATATTTTTTGTTGACTAAGGAAGCCATGTATTTGAAATTGCTTGTAGGACAGAACCCCACTTATCTAAACACACGACCCTGTTTCCTCTTACGACGGCAGCGCGCGCTCTTGTACTGATAAGACACATCTTTAACAGCTATTTCCACGGAAACTGTATAAGCAATTGAGATGGGGCTGCTTTAAAACACTAATTCAACTCATTGTGAACATTTTTCTCGCTTTCGTCCCCCATCTATCTTTAATAGAAAAAAAATTTCCGCGGGTCAACTTTTTGATGTGTCAGTTTGTGAGAAAATGCATTTCAATATATTAAAAAAATTATTTAAGTGAAACCTGTACAGTTTTTGTCTTAACATTTGTTCGGTGGCGTCCTAAGGCATTAATTTACTAATTAAAAAAATCTGAATGAAATACACATGTAGGTTTTCTTTTTTTGATGTGAAACATATCGGAATACTTCAAAACAGTTCGCAGCGAATAAGTTATGTTTTTTAATATTTTCGGACACTTAAAATATTGTTAAGTATTCAAAATAAGCATTGCCTGATGCTTTTTTTGATTCTATACAATATGAAAAAAAGCTTGGTCCAAAAATTAAAATTTTAAATTTCGTTTGATATTTGGCAACAACGCACGAAGAAACAAGGACAGTGCTAACGGCAATCGGCGTGTGTTAGAGAGAGATAGAATGCGCCCATTTATTTCCACACTGCAATCTAAGAGTGGGATGCTCTATAGACTGCAACAAGGTATACCCACACCAGCCGTTTCTTCCTTGTGATTGGCGGCCGTCTGCGAGAGAAGTCGTTGCCTTGTTTGCACGAGCCACCAAGGACGAGTTTGCTTCCACACTGAATTAGTGTGATTGGTTGTTGTAACGATCGACATTCGCCTCAAAGTAACTCACCCAATCACGAAGCACAGACGATGCTACAGTGTTTTAACTTCCAGCTACTCTCGGGATATTTTCGCGAAATTTTCATGGCCCTACCCCAGGGCCCCCACATGGCTGGTGCTACCGTTGCTATGGCAACGGGGCCCATGGGTCTAGGGGGCCTGCGAAGGAAAGAAAAAAACTTAAAACAAAAAATTAGACAATTTTAAATAAATCATAGAAAACAATTAAACAGTAAGGCCTAAATTTAGTTACCGATGAAATATTGCACCAGAGTAATATTATTCGGAATATGCTGTGCGTACAGAACGTGTCTGAATCTACAACTGTGAGTAACAATACCATCACCAATTGACGTGACACCATGTTGACAGTGCAGAATACTTACACTTATTTATTTGCCATTATTCAAATAAATTTACGTTGACAATCGAAACACTAACTTAAAACTAGTTTTAACGTGTTTTAAAAATAATTGTGAAAAGGTTAAAAAAATATATATAACTAAAACGATATACATAAAGGAAAAAAAATTATCTCTGTTAGAAAATAAGGGGGGGGGGGCATCATGACTTCTAGCAACGGGGCCCACAGAATGATGTGGGGGGTCTGCCCTACCCATACATTAAGATATTTCCTTTTTTTGGAAATATCCAATTCGGGGTTTGGGTGGTGATTTTCTTTTTTTTTATAATTTTATTTATTAAAACGGTAAAGTTTATTTTTTTTACCACGGTCTCTGAAGTCACGTGCTTGGAACCACCGCAGGAAGTCACGCCTAGCTGCTGTGTCGCGTGAGTCGCCTCGTGAACCAGGCCCGGCGCTGGAATGCCAACCCCGCCAGAGATAACGAGCTGCGTTATCACCGCCCGGCGCTTGGCCCTCAGAGGGGACTCTTGGTAGTGTTTGTGTGTGGGGGGGGGGGGAGAGCCCGACGCAACGGCTTCCACTCACGTGACACTATAAACACGCGACGCAACTCACCCGGCAACACGCACCCAGGGTGACCACAGTTAGTACTTTCGTACTAGATCTAGTACTTTTATAAGTTCTTTAGTTGTCTAGTACATTTACGCTAAGATCTAGTACTTTTTATTCCTTCTTTAATATGTATAATAATATTACAGCAACTCCAATATGTTTTATTACTAAGCGTAATTATTTTTAAAAACTATGGTATGTATATGTGTGTGTGTGGTGATATTTCAGTTAGAGCATTGCAATGTCATAATAACTTCCTAAATTGTTAAAACAGTAACAAATTATAATTTAGTCCTATTTTTCTAATCTAGTACTTTTTTCTCGCCTAAGTTGGTACGAAATATTTTTTCCTTGTGGACACCCTGCACGCGCCCCTGGGTGGAACACTCGAACTGAAGCCGTTAGTGACTGGCTTCCTTCTTAGTTGGCACTACTACCAGCACACGACACTAACATTCTGGTGCAAACACACACACGTATATAGGGTTTGTAAGCCTTAACATTAGCGCGATTACGAGTTATATATCTGTGTTTGTTGCGTAAAGTGCTTGTTAAGTCACAAATGGTTCAAATACATAGTGATATTGAATTATTTACTTTTAAAATTGTTAAGGGAGATTAGAGACATCATTTTAAAACAATTAATGAGTTTCCAAAGTTCTAAAGCAGTTAATAAAGCATAATAAAAGCTGACTTCAAGAAACCTGATAATTTCCAATCGCGATTTTCTCAAAACTATGATTTTGGACGCAACCAGCCCAGATTTATACGTACATAGGTTTGCAATAAAATAATTTCTCTCCATAAACAATGTACTATTCCAGCTAACACATAAACTAGTTAAGATTTTTTATGTATTAATTATTAGCTCTCAGTTTACGGCATTTTGCATGGAACGAAACTATCTGCCTCCATCTGTGGTGGATGGCACGAACCAAATTTTCACAAAGCTAAAGGGAGACTTTACAGTATTAGCTTTTTGTTTGATTTCTTAACAAGATGGGCAGTAGTTTAATGAAATTTCTTTTTTATAAAAGCTAGTCCAAAGTATTTTTTTAAATTACTATCGGTTTTATCGGAGCCGCTTCATTATATAGTTTCAAATTTCGGTCAGCTTTATCTAATGATTCAATAATTGACGTAGCTGCTCCACCAACGAATTTTAGCGGCGGGTGCGGAAACTACAGTTGATTCGCTTCAAGAAATTTGGTTGAAAACACAATTTGAATATACAATATGTAACACGCTGGGTATTATTTTATAGAATTCTACGATGAATTTCGTTTCCGTTTCCGTACTATTAGTGTATTTGCAACATGAGTCCACATGAATTTACTTTTTTTGGAGGTTTGATGTTACACATCTTTGGCGAATACCAAAAGACTTACTTATTTTTCGTAAATAATATTCTGTAAATCGTTGAACGATACTGGGCTATACTGTGCTCACTAAAGGTATTCAACTGTTTCAAATTCAGGGCATCGGTAGGAACTTTTCAGACGTGAAAATTACAAAAAAATTTAATGGTACAGTTAAAACTGTAACATTTTAGACTTGTGGTTAGGAAAAAATAAAAGTAATATATATATTTTTTAAATTACGATACTAGTCGGATTAAAACTTTAGCACGAAATATCTGAAAATAATTTGATATAAATAAAAATAATATCGAAAATAAAATCAAACTTTTACATGCAATACGCATAGATCAATTTTTATACTTACAAACAAATTTTCAGATTTCTTTCAGTAGTTTGTTGCATAAAAATACAGGAAAATAAAATATATCTCTAACCAACATACTATAACAGTATTCCAATGAAAAAATTAAAATCAGAAGAAACCTCTTGAAATTTTAAATACAATTGATTAAATTGTATTATCTATGGAACCAACAGATGCTATTTTTGACGTAAAAAGCCACGGTAGTCAATGCAGATGCTACGTAAGCATGAAAAAAAAAAAAAAAAAAACGTGAACGAGTGGTTTATTACGTTTGCTCTGACAATGTTAGCTCTGGAATGGCCACAAAGCCACGTTTGCATGATCGACCCACAGAGGGTTAATTACACCCTGTGGCAGGTATTTCTGGACGCAAAACTGGTTGGTCTGCGGTCACTGCAAAAGCAGGCTTCCAAAAGTCGAATACGGCCACGGAACGGTACTCGCTAAACCGGTCCCTCTGATGTAAGAAATACCTGCAGCTGACTGCCCGTCAGTTTATCAGGAAACAGGCTGCGTAATACAGTATGTACTACAAAGAATGTCCCAGTTATCAAATCTTGTAATATGAACTGTAAGCGTTGAAGTGTGTTGATTCAAGATCACAATTAAAGAGTAACTGAAATAGTTTTTAGATAAGCGGATGCACGAGTACTGCTTTGTTGTTTTCTGGCCTGCAGAGCATAAGAATGTATCTTTCACCAATTATAAAAAGAGTGAAACTGTAAACTTTATTCGGCAACAGGATGGAGCACCCTCCTCATTCGAATCTCTTTGTACGAGAGTGGTTGAAAGTCCAAGTCCCTGACCATTGGATTTGTCGTAATGGTCGAGACGACAGAGCTCATTTTCGCTGGCCTCCACGTTCACCAGACATAACGCCATGCGATTTTTTTTCCTTTAGGGCTTTATTAAAGATCGTGTCTACGTTCCGCCGCTCACCTAATGATTTGCCAGAATTGAGACACAGAACTGAAGAGGCTATCCACTTCCGTAACTCCGGACGTGTTAAACAAAGTGTGGGAAGAACTGGACTTTAGGTTGGATGTGTGTCGCATAACTGAAAATACGCATATTTATAATTTGTAAGAAACAAAATAGATTAGTTTACTTCCAGTTTGATGTTTCATTTGTTGTTAATAATCCTTATTAAACTGTTGTAATATATGATTGAAACTGGAACTTTCTGTAATGGACAACCTATATGTTAAGCTAAACCATTCTATTAACGATTGATTCCACAATGGATATTGTGGTAGGAAATTTTTTTAAATATTATTGGGGTTGAAGACACTCCTATTTCGTTGCGATATTTGGTCCTTATCTATGTTAACATCGGGTTCCCCATAAAGGTTTGTATAGTAAATGTTTTATGGCGTTAACCTGGCATATAAAATAATACACACTTACGCATAGTTTCTCATAAAAAGAAGTGAAAAGTTTCTTCTTGTGAACTGCGGAACAATTAATAACAGCTGAAGTAGTTATAGGATATGAAGTTATATACCTCCAATCACGTGCATATTTTGACTATTTAAACACGCGATCATGTTTAATTTTTGATTTATGTTATCAGTTCATTTCCGATGGATTAAATGAGAGAAACTTCGCGCGCAGCTGTTGATTAGGAAGGGGTGGCAAATTAGCGCGTGGATATTTGAGGATGGCAAGTTATTTGGATAGTCTTCCGTTTGTCGCTTTGTCACGAAGACTGGATGTAGGTGAGAGAGAGAGAGAGAGAGAGAGAGAGAGAGAGAGAGAGAGAGTTCAGCAACTTGGCACTCGTAATCAAGAAAGTTTCACTCCCGAGGACCCGAGATGGCGCAGTTCAGCTCCCTAACTAACAAGTTTCGTCTCTTCCAGAGACTTCATATGTTTACCAAGGAAACGGAATTGTTTCAAGCATGCTTGGAGACAAACATAAGAATAAGTTACCTAATAGTGGAACAGATAAACACATGCAAATGTAGATAAGATTACTTTAAATCACAAAGTTTCCTCCAGTCACTTGTAAGATAAAAATCTACACTTTTTATTTTATAAACAACAGAACAATTTTATTCAGGAAAAATGACACACTGTTTAGAGATGTTCCTAAATCAGCAGTCTTAAATCGCCTCTTAAAAAATATCTGGATTAGTTTTCCGATTTTAATAAAAATTGAAAACGTAGAGATGTCACTCAATCACTTAATTACTTGTACTCCTTTAAGCTAGAAGTTACGAAAATTTCAGCTATGACTAACGCTTACAAATTGTTATGCCCGAACAAAAAAAATAAAATTTCTTTGATTTGTAAAGTTTTTCAGTAAGGCAAAGAAAATAAATAGAATACTTAAATTAACTAGTACCAACTTTTTGGCAAAAAAAAAAAAGGCTTTGAAAGAATTGGGCCTCTTGAGCCTTCGATATGGGCAGTACTTTGACCTCTTCGACTATGGTGATGATACTTGCCACTTTTCGTGTAATTTTATAACTTAAACAACTTCAAATACGTTTTAGCACATAATTATTGAAAGCAAAGGTAAACATACAAATAAAAGGATATTTATTTAATTAATTAATTCCTTGACAATTTCTCGTTGAATACATTGATCAGAAATGTTTTTAAATATATAAAATTATATATTATATATAATATTTAATATATACATATTATAGGTATATATATCTAGTGGACTGGTTAATGGGACTCGTGAAAATACGTAAAACTTATATACACTGAATAAATGAGCATAGAAAGAATAACAGAACAGTAATGAAATAAGCATAAGACAAACGTTAGTAGAGGTGACAGAGACCAGTGTAGGCAACTTTATAAACCATATCTTAGAACATTTTCGCATATTGCCGGAACATTTTTTGTTGTTCTTGCAATCCAGAACATTATCATTCTTAACAAGGGTCAGAGTAAATTCGAAACACAAACTTCGGCTGCATTTTCAGAACGAAAACATGAGTTGAAAATATGGTATGATATAGTTTAATACAGAATAAAGCGCTTTCCAAGGATGATATACGAGTTTGAAGTTTACATAAAAAAAAAATTGGATTTCTTTTGTGCACATACCTGTCCTATTTTCCTTTCATTGAGTCCATGCAGGTATTTAGTCTGAAGCACACGAAGGACTGAATCATGAAGCCCATGCCTGGTGTTAAGTCTGAAGCACATGCATGACTGATGTTTGAAGCCCATGAAAGTCTTAATTCTGAAGTACCATGCACGACTGAAGTTTGAAGCCCATTGTACCACTACTGCGTTACATGCGATTTTCCATTTTTTAATTTATGTGCATCGTAATTTTATTAAATTTGATATGATTGTTTAGCATTATTCGTGGCTGAAATACTTAAGATGTTTCTACACGGTAATGTACTCTAAGCCACATTTAATGTTATTCTCGTCTTTAATACTTATGGCAGTTCCACATGGTGGTATACTCTAACATTAAACCCGATGGTAAGTAATGGAGTGGATATATAAAAAAATCCAATGTTGCAAAACAATGATGATGAAGAATTTTCGGTATCACTATAGAAAATGATTTTTTCTATAAATTACTTTCGTTTTGAACAATAAGTTTATCATATTCATTATCAAGGAAGTGTTATCGCAGTACGTTTCTGCATATTATAATAATTGCTAAGGATAGCACACTACTTAAGAGGAGCTAAATGTTTAACCTTCGATGTTTTATAAACTACTTATTTAAATCAAACATATTAAAAAGTGCAGAAATTTCTGTATTCATTGCTGGAAAATTTGACTTAGTAATGGGAATATGTCATGAGAACTAATAATAATTTCTAGCACTTTCGCTAAAAAAATATGTTCCTTTGCCAAAGAACTCAAGCCCTACTGATGAGTCAACTGGCTGACTATTAAAACTTGGAATTCTTATGTAGGTTATTTCTAAAGTTATAATTTAGTCGAAACCCCGATACATGAACTTAAGAATTGTGGTTATCAAAGTATCCAAATTTACTCCATGGCATTAACGATATAGAGTTCATACAATGTGGACGTTTTATGTCTAACTACAAAATAACTACTTGATGTGCTGTTAAAAAGGGAACAGTGTAGAAGAACTGAAGTCTGAAGCACATGCAGGACTTTGGTCTGAAGCGAAAGCAGGAATACAAGCACAGGAAGTCGTACACCCATTTCCGTGTACATCAGTCATATTTGACTGAAATCCGTGTCAACAATTTCCACTTTAACATAGACTTCTGACAAGCAACTTTTAAGTGCTCATATGATTTTCATCGTTCGAAACATTTCTCTTACCCTGTGGTGCATAACACTTCCTTTCTCTCGTAAAAGAGTTCAAAAAATCGCACAGAAAAAGTATGGCAAGAAAAGTACCTTTTTACTATACTCCTATGCAAAATAAGTTAATTTTTACTTTTTCAAATACTTTTAGACAGAGAAATAGCCATAACCTGAATAAAAGCTAATTCTCACAGCACAACGGCACAACCAAATTGATGAGGCGACTACAATATCATCTCGTGTCGGGACGCACTACTAGTTATTTAACTGAAATGAAAAAAAAAATTAAGGCATGGAGACTTCCATAAAAGTTTAAAACAATTTGTATTAGTGAAGACAATGATAAAAAAGGATTTGTTTGAAAAAAAAAATTTGTTTCGTGCTTATATCCATGCCATCGTCCATTTCATTGTATAATTTGTGGATATTTACAATTAATTTTTTTTTTAAATGAACATTCTTTATCTGATTTATGTAACGCAACATTACGTACAAATTCCGTATCTCCACTTATCTTCAATTTTGTTCTACTTTTTCGTATTGTATTTTCTTTTCGTTGACAAAAACGTTACGAGTAAGGGAAAATATGGAAGGAACCACCTACTTGTGCCCTTCAGCACGTATCAATTCCAGCATTTGCCTCAGGTGGTTTGCAGGAAAACAATTAATACCGAAATTGGGACGATTGGTCGAGATTTCAACAAATGACCTCCCGTACAGCTTTGCACAGTTTCGCCATCCATCTCGATGCTTTCCTTCTAACATCTCCACAAACATATGTCCCTCGACGACACGTTATAGTACAGTTTTACTCGTAGCTGCACGTGGCCAACAAGTTTCCAGCATTACCTTTGTAACACCCTATTATAAACGATAAATTATTTTCTTTTCCACAATGCCAGTGTCGGAGTTTCATTATCTTATAAGAAATTAATTAATTTCCCTCCGAAGTTTGTTCCAAACTTCAGAGATAGAGCTTTTAATGTAAATGCTGTCTAATAAAGAAAATGACCTCCGAAGGATCAAATTAAATAAATAATAACCTGAAATAAATTTTAAAGATATTTGACTAAAATATAATACGGTAGCATTTGGGTTTTTAAACTAATTATTTAATGTAATTTTTGAAGTGATGATCTTGAAGAGAGGCTGTAGGTTCAATCCTCACCAGATATTTTTTTTAATAATTTTAGTCTTGCAGTGCAAATATGTATCTTCAAGAGGGAGCGATAGAAATTAACGTCACCGTAGTTTCAGCAGTTTTTTTTTATGCGGTCACAATTTTTTTATCTTTAAATATAGAAATTACCCTTTGTTAAAGTGTAGATCTCACATAAAGACATCTAGAAACGTGGTGTCTATTGACAGTTTTATTACAGTAGTAGTGATTCCCAAAAATGAATTCAGTATCAAAAAATTGATAACTTCAGAGGGTAAAGAAGACATTATTTACTCATAAATGGTGCTTTATCGAAACCAAATTTGGGAAATAAAGCGATAATAAAATTTTGTAGCCTATAAACTGTTCAAACAAAGATCTAATCTTTCAGATCTCATCGTGATTTTTCCCTGCTAAATAAGTTTACGCATGTAAGAAATTTTTTTTATTGTTTCTGTAGAAGGAACAGAAATTTTCATATGAAAAGTCATATTTGTTTAATTGTAAATTTACATGAAAACAATTGGGTTACTAAAATAATGTTTTCGCAGTAATACTGGGCTGGGATTTCTGGGACCCGTACTCGGGCATTTATAATTTGAGTTGTCCCAGTACATACAATAGTTAAAGTTTTTGTTTATTTAAACCGTTTCCCGAAATAGCTTTCAGTATTAAATGCGCACATTAATAATCATAATATAACTAAATAAAGTCAAATAATTGAATGTTCAATGATTATTCCATGGTTCAGAAAATTATGCTTGAATGAATTTCATACTCAGAATTATTTCTCGAAACGTATTTCATACCTGCAAAAAAATATTCATAGTCATGAGTTGTACAAAAAGGAATTTTTTTTCCTCTTAGTATTACAAACTATATCTTGGCAACTGGTATCCAAAGGGGGAAAAAAAAATCTTTTGTAAAAGCGCGGGAAATATTGTGTTATTTTTTTCTTCTGTCTAGTACTACGTTGCGTGGTTCGGCTGCGACAGCGAGTGAATGCAGCTTTAACGACTCGGCCCCCGCGGGCAATGAAGAGCGAGGTTCTGGTATCTTTTCCACCGCGGCGAAGGTAGTTTAATTTTTTTTTCTTTATTCTTCGCCCCGACCCGAGAAACCATCGTAATCTGAAGGGAATAACGAAGCTCGGCGGAGCTACCGGGAGCCCGCGAAAGAGAGAGAGAGAGAGAGTGAATACATCATTATGACACGCCCGGCGTTCTTTATAATAGAAAGTTATATAAGGTGCGACGGCGGTCGGTGGTATCTCACGAAGCTTGTGGAAGGGGGGGGGGGGAGGGGTAGACATTATGGTGCGGTGTCGCGTGTAGGGTAGCTCCAAGGGTTATTTACGGGCGGTGCGAGCGTCTGTGTGGAGCGAGGGGTAGGAATTTACCAAGAAGAAGAGCGGGGGAAGGGAGGAAGGGGTTAGAGCGTCCCAGGAGACGTTCCAGTGAGATGCAGCGGCCCCCTCCAACCCCGACCCCCGACCCCTACAGGAGTCCCACGGGGTCGTGCGGGCGCGCGCTCCGGGTCAGTGGATTCGTCCATCGGAAGCCGCCTCTTCAGACCCCAGGCCTGAGTGAAATCCGACAGCCCGAGTAAGGCCCTCGCTCGCAAAGTAGAAGAGCTGATTCTCGCCCTTCGCGGCATCCCAAAACGTGCCTCGACACGGTAAAACGTCTCGTTTCGAAAAACCCCTTGGGTTTTAACTGAAGTCACATTACGAACTAGCTGGTGTACTCTAGGACCGCCCATTATGCACGCCCTTCCTCCGTGGGTACGTCACAGCCACATCTTGAACAAAATAATAATAATAATAAAATTAACAAATCCAAAAATTTAAAAACAACTGTGCGATTTTTTGAACTATTTTACGAGAGAAAGGAAGTGTTAGGCAACACAGGGTAAGAGAAATGTTTCGAACGATGAAAATCATATGAGCACTTAAAAGTTGCTTGTCAGAAGTTTATGTTAAAGTGGAAATTGTTGACACGGATTTCAGTCGAATATGACTGATATACACGGAAATTTGTTTACGACTGCCTGTGCTTGTGTTCCTGCATTCGCTTCAGAAAAAAGTCCTGCGTTTGCTTCAGACTACAAACCTGGTTGGGCTTCAGACAAAAAAATTAGTTGTGTTTAAAAAAAAACCTTTTGTTTCTTGCTTATATCCATGCCATCGTCCATTTCATCGTATAATTTGTGGATATTTACAATTATTGTTTTTTTTTTTTTTTGTAAAATGAACATCCTTTATCTGTTTTATGTAACGCAACAGTACGTAAATACTGTGCCGATATGATAGAAAAGATAAAAATAAACAGAAAGGCTGGATTAAGATTCGAAAGTGACAAAAAAATCATCAGCTTGTTAAAGCTGTTGCCAGAAGATGAAGAAAGCATTAAGGACCCCGTATACTCGGCACACAGACGGTGCGCAGGGCTTCAGGAAAAATTACGCGATTTTAAAACTTATGAGATATCCGAGCATTCAATAATTCACTGAGGGTCGATTAGTGATTTTATTTTCTCCTTATGTTTTTAAAATTTATTTTGAGAAAAGTTAAAATGGCTATAAGGCGTGTTTTCAGAGTAATTTCTGGTCATAAAATAACTGGCACAGATTATTGAAAGCACCTTAGGGACTTGCGTTACACCTTTAACATCAATTCTCTACCTTCAAATGTTTCGGTCACCGCTCAAATTTCATAGCTGCTCTATGCACGACGAGAAGACCGCGCGGCAGTTCAGAGCCTTGCGCTTAGAGGCGACGCCGTGCTAGAAGCACCAGCGAGCGTCGCACTTATCATCCCGACTCACTGACACACATACACCCCTGACTAAGTGGGCCCCTTAACAGTGCAATAGCTGTTGCCAGGAGATTATTGTAATAGGTAGTCGTATTTGCTTAAAAAAAAAAAAAGAGGTGCAAAAGTAATTTCCCTTCCCCCTTTTGACCACTCGACATAAAACCACGTACAAAATTATAAGGTTCGTGGCCTCGCGAACTACAGACAGAACGGTAAACAGCTGTGTCTTATTCCTAGAGACCGGAAAAATTCGCGGATTCATTTAGCGATACGCTAAAATCCAAATACACATACCTCTAAACTGCTTTCGTTATTGGGTCACTGTTCATCTGGACGACTCTGGGCCAATGGGAAACACTCAACCAAAGAAGTATCGTATCACAGGCAAACCAATTGAGACGACTCACAAGTCAGCAGCCAATGAACAGCCGCTATTCTGCCGAGTATACTGAGGACTGTGTAGTCTATCCTGAAGGTTATCGAAAACGCGAATTTTTACAGTCCCTACTTATTCCTCTTCCTTCATTTCTTCCTTTCTCTCTTTTTCGAACGCCATGGAATTGTTTGCGCTCGCCGATAACGCCGCAGCACGAGCGACAACTGTAGGCCGCTTCTCCCTGCTTCCTGTTACACATTTCCGTCGCATTCACGCAATCACTCCCACTAAACGCCGTGTATCGGGAGCTAAGATATTACTAAAGACCGTAAAATTTCGCGGATTCGTTGGGCGATAGGCTAGAATTCAAATACATATAACTTTTAGATGATTTTGCTATCGGCTTACTGTTCGTCTGGACGAATCTCAACCAGTTATATACGCTCAAACCAAAGAAGGATCGAATCGCGGACAAAACAGCTGAGATAATATATAATAATAATAATTTATTTCCCATTTTTTTTACACTTTGTTGACAATATTCACTTAATTAACCAGGAAATTTAGCACTCACGAAAGCAAGCTTGTATGTGAGTGCATCTAGTCACTTTAAATTACATGCGGTATTTTGACGATTGTAAACATTTGTAAATATATAATAGCTGAGAAATAAATATATAAAAAATTACATTAGTTATATAAATATGAAAGTTAAAAAGAGCAAATTATTAAAATTCAATATTATGTATAAACAAAAAAGTATAAATTATATAATTGTTACATGAATAAATGAAAATTCAATTAAATAAAAATTAGTATTTAAGTAAAGTACAGGTACAAAGTTATAACAATATATAAAACTTACTTAAATACTAAAGCCATCTCTTCATCAGTTAAATTATGTAGCCACAAGTCAGCAGCCAATGAACTTGCGTTATTTGTCCAAATGTACAGGGGACTGTGCAGTCTATCCTGAAGGCCATTGAAACCGCGAATTTTTCCGGTATCTATATATTACTAGAGACCTGCAATATTCGCGGTTTCTATGCCCTTCAGGATGGACTGCACATACCCCTGTACACTCAGGCAAATAAAGCAAGTTCATTGCCTGCCGACTTGTAAGTCGTCTCAGCTGGTTTGTCTGTGATTCGACCATTCTTTGGTCGAGGGTTTATAACTGGTTGAGATTCGTTCAGATGAACAGTAAGCCAATAACAAAATTATCTAAGAGGTATATGTGTTTGAATTCTAGCCTATCACCGAATGAATCCGCGAATTTTGCAGGTCTCTATATATTACACTTAAAATAAAAAAATAAAAACTACAACAAAAAAAGGCCCGAATGGGATTCGAACCCGAAGTCCACTCGAATACGAGCCACGTGTCGCCCCACGGGGTCCACTTCAACTCATTCCTTCACTTTCTTAATTCTTCTTTTACGTTACAGCTAGAGACCGGAAAAATTCGCGGATTCATTTCACGACAGCCTGAAATTCGAATAGTTATACCTCAGTGCTGCCTCGGCTATTGGCTCACAACTCACCTGGACGATTCTGGGCCAGTGAGAAACACTCAACCGAAGCTGTAGCCTATCGAATCACAGGCCGATCACGTTGGGACACCTCCACAAGACAGCAGCCAATGAGAGGGTGACATTTGACCGAGTGTACGTAGAACTATAAAGTTCATCCTAGAGGTCATTGAACACCGCGAATTTTTCCGGTCCCTAGTTATAGCTTTTTGAGTAATTGTGTCATAAAGGAGAACACCAAAAAAAAGAAGAAGTGGCAATTTTCATCGCGGGAGTGGTGGCACCGCCTCGCTACTGCTTCAACAGGAAGAGGGAGGGGAAGAAGGTGCCAGTTAACTCGATGGTAAGAGGGAAGAGGCGGAAGTGACGCCTGCGGACGAAAATGGAGATTTATATGCAAGAGCACGGAGGGAACTCTCTCTGGCTCAGAGCAAGATGTGCCGCTCCCGAGTGCCGCCTTGCTGTTGGTCGAGGAACAAGAAGTGAAGAGGGAGGGGGGAACTCTTGTAAGGTGCTGCGACCTGGCGGGAGAGAGGCCAAGCGACTCGCCAACCCTCCCCTGAACCACTATTCTCCCCGTCATCTCCTGATGTCGTACAAATATCCTTCTCCTCCTTGGCTGCCGCTCTCAGGACGTCGTCGTAAATAACAACTCCCCCCTATTCCCCCTGGGGGGTAGGTGGGGGAATAAAGGAAAGAATAAAAAAAAAATACATACAACCAACCACTTTACTTCTTTCGCCTAAACTTCGAGGCACGTTCTCGCGTCTGCTGGGAGTTCGCTTCGAACGACACCGGCTTCAGTTGGCACGCTGCTGGCTTTTAAAAACGCCTCGACTGGAATTATTTATTAAATAAAAATATATGAATATGTGCGCGTGGATTCCACGCATGACAGACGTGAAACTTGTTGCTTATTAGGTATTGATAGAGATAAACCATCAGTATTATTTTACTGAATAACAGATAATTATTGAAAATAGTAAGAATGCAAATATGATCTAAAAAAAAATTGGTTGTTTGTAAAGTCGGTTTACGGACGATAGTTTGACGTGACGTCATAACAAAACATTGATGAAATGATTTCATACTTTTATGAATAAAATTGAATCATTTTTATTTTAATAATAAAAGAATAAATACTTGAAATTATACTAATAATCAGATTTTTAAAATGCAAGAATAATCAACCTTTATTGCCGAAATTATTTTTGTAATAAGCAATGAAAAGCACATTAACTTTTCACTTCACTTTATAAACAGTCGACGAAACAGTTCATGTGTAGATGACTTGTAATTAATTTTAAAAACTGGCGTTTAGCTATAAAGTTTAAATATAATTATGAACAAGTTTTCATATAAATAAAATTGTAATAAAAAATCTATAATAAATTATATGAATCACCATAAATTTTTAGTCAATTGTAACATAACCTATTATTACTGCACTCACCGACAGCGTAACGGAACACTGAGCGTAATGGAACAATGAGTGTAACGGGACACAGCGTAACGGAACCACGTGCGTAACGGGACACTTTTTCGTGCGTGCAGCCGGTGTTCATCGATTTATTAGACGTCACGTCAAATATTTTTATGCACCCTCTAATCTTGCGTCCGTTATTAGTTTATAACAGGGGCTCCTGCACCCGAGTCCAGGATACAGAGCCGAGAGCTGGTCAATGTCCCACATCCCTGAAGTGACGACGGCCTTCTTAAATTATGACATCACCGTTGCACTTTTCGTTTGCGGACACCATTTTTGAATTCTGACATCACGGCGGCCAATTTCGGATGACGATCATTGACCATGACCCTTCAGGTACTGCTTAATCTATTATTCATCAGTCTGTTTGTGCCTGTTGACGGGAACAGATGCCAGTTCCCGAAAAGTCAAAAACCTTTTTTCGTCACAGTAAACCTACTGTGTGGGTCGTGTTGTCCACAATACTCCTTCATCGTTGCGTTCGTATGTTTGTTGCGTTTTCAGGATTTGTTGTCTGTCGGCATTTACTGTTACTGTTAAAACGCATCTCATCGTTGTTACCCCACTGTGCTGTCCGATATTTAAGTTTGAATGTGCTCGTCTGTGCTGCCGTCGTCGTGTTGTCCGTAATACCTGGTGGGTTCATCTGTTCGACATCGGTTGATTTATGCTTGATTTTTTTTTGTGGGTTTATTGATTTCACGGTTATTTCCTTTTTCGTGACAAACAGTGCGAAACGTGCAACGGCGTGTGACCGAGAATTTGGGTTTGATCAAATACGTTCTCGGAGCGTAACTTGTTCGCGATGTGACGTCGCCCGCTCTCATGACGTCGACAGTTGACGTGTCGCCGGAGCAGTGCAATCACCGGCGGGCCAATGGGTAGCACCGGAAAAATTCGCGGATTCAATGACCTCTAGGATAGGCTCCATTATCCTCTGCGTTTTTCAAGTAAACACGCGTGTTCATTGGGTACTAAATTGTGAGGCGTCTCCGTTGGGGTAGCTTGTGATTCGACGCTTCATTGGTCGATAGTCTCTCATTGATCCAGAGAGCTCCAGTTAAACTGCGAGCCAATGGCAGGAACAGCAGAATTGTACGCATGTTTGAATTTCAGCCTATCACGAAATGAATCCCCTAATTTTTCCGGTCTCCAGCAATGGGGCGAACGGGGCCTCGCCCGAAGAGACACCCGGGGGGACCACCGCGGCCAATGACGTCGCGCCGTTCAACCCGCCGCAGCGCGCCCTGGGTCGAGCAGTCGGCGACACTGACCTCATGAGGACTCCACCGGGGTCCGTGGCGGTGGACCGAGGGTAGATCGACCGCCTGGTAGCCAGCAACGCGTCGGTCATTTTCCCTAGAAGTCATTTAACAAAAAAAAAAAAGGTCATTTTATCAAACGAAATACTTGGCAGGAAACCCGAAGTTGTTATCTTTCTCGGATTTATTTTTTATTTTTTATTTTTTAAATTTCTGGCAGCAGTCATTTGACCGACAGCCATCGGAATAAAAGTCATTCAACCAAAAAGTTATACAACCGACTGTCGTTTGTCCGATAGTATTTTCAAAAGAATCTCGACTATTTATCTTTCCGGCAATGTTTTATTTCTGGCAACCGGTATTTGACCGACAGCCACAATAATAAAAATCATTTAACCAAAAAGTTATACAACCGACTGTAGTTTGGCCATTAGTATTTTCAAAAGAATCCTGATTATTTATCTTTCCGGCAAAGTTTTATTTCTGGCAACCGGTATTCGACCGACAGCCACAAGAATAAAAGTCATTTAACCAAAAAGTTATACAACCGACTGTCGTTTGGCCGATAGTATTTTCAAAAGAATCCCGATTATTTATCTTTCCGGCAAAGTTTTATTTCTGGCAACCGGTATTTGACCGACAGCCACAAGAATAAAAGTCATTTAACCAAAAAAGTTATACAACCGACCGTCATTTGGCCAAAATAAAATTGGACAAGAATCCAGAATATTTATCTTTCCGGCACTATGTCTTATTTCTGGCAACACTCATTTGATTGACAGCCATTAGTACAAAAGTCATATTGCCGAATGTCATTAAAAAAAATCATAAGACCGACAGTCGTTTGGCAGATAGTAATTTGACACGAATCCCGAATAATTTTCTTTCCGGGAAAACATCTCAAAACGAAGCATCAGTACCTATATTGATTGAAAATTAATTCAATGAGTTTTTGAATTTTTCCCGAATTTCTAGCTGAATAATTACACAATTCCAAGATGGTGCCCAAATTTCAAGTTGGTGGGCGCCTCAGTAATAATAAATTATTGCTGCACTCTAGCGGGTAAGAATTAAACTAACATGATAGCAGCGCACTCTAGCAGACGAAAACAAGATATTGGCTTCCAGCAGACATAAACAATATGGCGGACGTGATGTCATACTAGCTGATGATATACATATACATTAGCATTAGTGGTGGGAGGTCAGTCTTCCGGCGGCTTCCGTGGAGAAAGGATCGGTCGCCATTTTTTATTTTTGCCCTCGCCGGGTTCAAACTAAGATCTCAATGATGTAAGTGTGTTTTTTTAACAAATTTTATCAAAATTTGTTTAATTAATTTTTTTTATCAATTTTTCAATTTTTTCGTGATTTTCTAGTATTAAAATTACAGATTTTCAAGATGGCGGCCGTAACAATATGTACAACAGAGTTTTTTTAAAGATTTTTTCTTAAAATCTAATTAATTAATTTTTTCATAAATTATTATTTTTTATTAAAAATGGAAAATAAATAAAGATTTTCAAGATGGCGGCCGTAACGGAAATTGCAACGGTGACGTAATAATTAAAAATGGTGGAATTCGAAATGTGGGAAAGTTCTATAAAACAAAATAGCGGTGATGACATCCAAGATGGCGCATCCAAGATCGCCACCGGGGTCAAGGTCAAAGGTCAAGGTTATCCAAGATGGCCACCGTGACGTCACAATCCAATATGGTGTTCGGCTCCAACGGCTCCACACCCTGGACCCTGGCGCCGGAGCCCCATTTACGTACGACTGGCAAATTATGCGGCTGGAGTTTTATCTCTACCTATGGGCAGACAAATGATCGACCGAGCTAATGAGAATTGGCCGATACAGAAGCCAATCTCAGGTAAGCCTGATTGTATGACACCTAAGTCAATAGTAATTTGCATCACCTGAAGACGTTGTATTATATATAGAGTCTTACTATCTTCTAGCTGACGGTTAATTTCTTAAAACCGCTATGCAGGTTATACTGCCAGTAAAATCTACAACTCCACTGCGTTTCAACCTCTAAAGCCAAGACAGTTTATTAAACAATAGTCACAAAAGCCCGTCATTTACTTTATATACAATTTTAATCAGGGGTGTCCGTTAACTATGCCTACCAAGCAAAACACACGAATCCTTAGAGATACGATGTTGCTCGAAATAAATTATAAGCTACTACGATAGTAATTACATATTCCATTGATTACAGTGTGCATTTTTTTGCTAACGGAAAATGTATTTACTTAAACCATGTAGTTTACTTCCGAAATACATTAAATACATATTAAATGAGTAAAAAACACTTATGTAACGATACGCTTTTAGGTATCTCAAATAATCGCTTTTCTGCTTTCTGACCACGTTTGCCTCGGGTACAGACACACAAACGCTTTGGGCTCATAGCAATTAACGTATCAACGGTGTCTGTGCGTCGCAAAACCACCCAACTCCGAAAATGTTTGGTTACGTCATTTTCTTTAATCTTTTAGAACGACGGGTGACCACATAATGACAATAGATTTTTAATATTTACATATTTATATTTATTATTAAATGCAACTGTTCGGCACAACAGCATAGTGGTTAAAATATTAACATATTTTTTAACGTTTTGTACAATTATCAGATTTGGATGTTGCACATTAAATGATAATTGAATGTTGGTAATTTTCATTGATTTTATTAGACGAAACGTTTGAAGCCATAAACCAAACTGTTCAAAGTATTTAAGTATTACTTTTGAATGACTACCTTACTGGCAAAGCTAAACGTAATAATTTATTCTAGAATATTAATTTTTTTTAAATCGATTACACCTACTTGAAAATAACCGTAATCATCTTTGTCATAAACCATTATAGTTTCCATACTGATTTTGATCATTTAAAATATAATCCTTTAAATGACTATAAAACTAATCTTTTAATTGAAGTGCTGATTATATAAATCGCGTTGAACACACATTCAATGCAATGATTCACGGAACATACAACTTTTAAATTAATGAGCGTTCATTGTGTGTTGGTAAACTTTCTTTGAAAAATCACAATCACAAAGAAAAAAATGCTGAGAGTATATTAACATTTCATGTTTTAATAAGCAACATGCAGTACTTACTTAATGTATTCACTGATCTCTTCGCACAAAGAACACAGGTAGTAAGATGTTTGCTCTTCGAAATTCTTCAACCTTTAACACACATATATACACAAATTTATATAAAAAAATGTCAGGCCTTTATAATAAATATTACAAAGCTTTGTAAAAATTTTACATGCAAACAATTGTTGTAAACTATGTTGTATTAAAACAATTTTAAACTCTTATATTTGTCTTCTACTTGCCACATTGAGCGTTAAAAGAATATTTGTATTCTACAAAATAACATTTACTGGACTAAACCATAGCTCATATTTTTAGCTTATAATTTCCAGTTTGGCCCTGCATTGAGAGAATTCCCTCTACTAGAATGACAACTACACCAGTGCATTGGCAACAAATCATTTTTCAGCCACTCCAGAACTGTGTGTACTGTGTGTCCATTGTTTGTTCAGTCTGTGTACTGTGTGTTTAGTATGTGTACTGCGTGTTTAGTGTGTGTAATGTGTGCGTACTGTGTGTCCAGTATGTGTACTGTGTGTCCAATGTGCGTCCTGTGAGTGTGTACTGTGTGTCCAGTACCTAAAAAATACAGAGAGAGAGAGAGATTAAAACATTTATGAAAACATCAAGCTACTGTTTTATTTGTATGTAATTTGTATAACTTTTAATATACAAGTATGTACATTTATTTACAACAAATCTACTTAAGGTGCTTTCTCAAGAAATGTTGATACAGAGCTGCTTCAGTTGTAGTTGCGAGTTGCGAGCTGAAATTAGCATGTTACAGCCTGACTGGCCACTGTACATTTGTACAGCTGCAATATCAGAATAGTTATGTTTTCAATTTCACTTAATATTTATAAAAAGCTCTAACAAAGTTTTCTCCTTTATCGTAATATGACTCAGTGTCGAAGAATCACATATCTTCCCAGAACGTAAGAGTTCTATTATTCTTTGGCGAATTATCTGCTTTGATTTTTTTTTTCATTTTTCGTAAATGGCTGATGTTTTATCACCTCTATTTGGGCATATGACTACACTTTGCATGTGGCCAGTTTCTATATGGATTGCAGCGATACCACGTAGGCATGCAGTGGCTTTGCTCGTACTTGAGAGCACAGGTTTTTACATTCACATTAGGCTGGTTCTGATGAATTAGCATCACTTACAGATCTGGCTCGGTTCCGACAAGTACGACATGATCCCCCGACAACACTACGTAAAGTGCAGAGGTGACTACTGTGCCCGGCAGTTATCTTAGCGTCTCTCAGCGCGGGGGTTCGGGGACAGCGGGACCGGAGAAAGAAGAGGGGGTAAGCAGGCGACACGTAGCCGAGAGCCGTGTAGTGGCTGTTAGGAAAATATCGCCCTTCAGTGTATACCCGAAAATGGAAGGCGAAGGTGGCAGCTCGCAGAGGCGCGGTAAAGTGATACATAGCGGAGAGTGGGAAATAATAAAAACCGTGATGCAGTGTTGTGATGAAGAAGCGAAAAATAAATGTCTGCTCAATCAATTATCATGGAAAGAGAACTTCACACTTACATTAAACATATATGAGGTTTTGAAGGTTATAATATGCATTCTAAAGTGGAAGTACAATGTAAATCGTATTTACATTTATAATAAATAATTGATTAAAGGTGCATTAAAATATAAAGCCACACAAAATACACAGGCATTTTTTAAATGCCTTTAACGTTGGTAGTCAGGTGTTTCCTAAACGACTGACATGAAGTTAAAGCAGCAAATATGACATAACAAGCTCCATGTTTACTTAAATGTAAATTCAGCGCTAAATGGCACGTTTTAGGTACGAAAACCGTAGAACGATAAGGGCTAGACTGGCTCCTGCGTCATCAACTGTGAGATAGCTTTTGCGCGGAGAACTAAAACTGCGTAATATTTTGGTCGTTTGCTTTTTCTTGTGAGACTTTTTTGAAAATAACTTTGAGAACACAATGAATTGAGAAGCATAGTTTTAAATTTATTTTACATACTAAGCGCCCTATTTTTCCAAAATAAATCGTGTCGGGTATTCGCTAGTTACTGAGTTAACAACATTTCAATTAATTTTGTTTAGCATAATAATTAGCAGACACCGTAAGTATATTTGATGGGACAAAGTAAAACGTTGCAGGTTTAGATAATAGTTTGTTTCTTTTCCTGACAGATGAGTACAAATATTGAGCACAACCACTGCAATTTACACAATTTTACACTTATGTAGTACAAGTACAATTAATAGGATTTCTCACTTTTGGTTTGGTAACCCAGCGCTCTTAGCCAAAAGACCTTTCCGCCCTGGGGCCCCTACGAGCGTGAATACAGACTTACGTAGTGTAGGAAGTCACGCGCCGAATGTTTTCTGTTCTGCTAGTACAAACCTGGCCGCTGACCTTGATAATAGGGCATCGCTTTCTCTTCTCCCTCCCATTTACCACGGACAGGACTAGGGAGCTCAGACGCCAAGTTATCTGCCGGGCACAGTAAGCATGTATGCACACGTAAACAGCAGTATTTAGACAAATTTAAGAATGCATTGCTTTAAAAATATTTTATGGTAGCATGTCGTACAAAATATTTGTAAGTATATTTGGCATATTATTTTAACATTTTTATAGACAAAAAATTTTCTATACAAATTCACGTCAAAAATGTAGAAAAATGAGTATTTAAATAATGGCCACTAAATCATTTTATCATTTTCATTTTACCAATTATTTAATGTTAACTCCCCCCTTTTGTCCCCTGTAGGCCGCCAGAGTGCAGCACTAGACTTCGCCCTTATCCCCAGGTGAGAGCAGACATCTTGGGCGAGTCGATTCTTTTTTATTTCAGACACCTCTCAACAGGTAGCGCTAAAGTCGGCCAGTGCTACCAACTTCGAGACATCAAAGTCAGAGTTTTTTTATGATGCCCACTCGGGGAACTTCGGAATCTTTCGGTCCGGACGTCCCAGTCCCTCCCCCCACTTTTTATTGAACATTTAATTTTAATTACGAGACGCGGTCTTTCGCGGGACACTTCGCGTCGCGACTGCAGACGGACCGTTTGCGATTATCAGCGAATCGACGAGACACTGCAAGACTTCCATCCGGCTGCAACTGATGATGTAGTCCATTAAATAAGGGTCGACCCATATTTTTATTTCTTCATTCTGAATATACCTGAGAGCTGTTTAAGTACGTAATTGATATTGTATGTTTATATTTTTTTAATACCTGTTATAAATTTTCCTTTAATAAATTTGACGTAATGTTATTCAGACGGAATCACAACTTGTTTCCGTTCATTTTATTTTAATACTAGCTGCAGTACCAGGCTTTGCCCGGGCTGAACGCCGGGTGATATATTGTCCGCGAGTTACAGCAAAATGGATAGCGATATGTCCAGTGTGGTGGACATTAATAAATGACACATAATTACTGTTTGTGTATCTGTGACCTATGGTTTTCTGTTTACCCATGGCGATCGGTTGAAAGGTTTAGAAGTTGATGCGCTACAGCGCCATCTAGCGGCGAGTTACAAAAAAATGGATAGCATAAAAACCTTCTCCATGATAAAAAAAAAACACTTCGATGTGCCAACTTTCATGGCGATCGGTCAAACGGTGTAGGAGTTTATCGACGTCATACATGCCAACATCCAATTATATATATTCTTATATTTCGAAATTTTGGGGCTTTCACTTTTGCGGAAAGTGGATGTTCAGGACCTCGAATGGTTTGGAACACTCCATCTCGAAAAAATATATATTTGAAATTCCTGAAATTGTCGAAATTTTGGGGCTTTGTTCCCAGAGGGGGGCGGGGGGTTAGAGGACCCTGAATGGCTTGAAAACCCTTAAAGTCGAAAGAGAAAGATTTTTAAAAATTTTTAAACTTTTGAAATTTTGGTGTTTTAACCACCTGGAGGGGGGGGGGGATTATGTTGAGGACCCCGAATGGCTCAGAAACACTCCAAATCGAAAGAGATATAAAGGAATATAAGCATAGAAAAGAGAAAGAATGTAGTCATTTACTGTACTCATATCTACCATAATAACAATATTGACAAATAGAAAGCTTATTACCTACCTAAATAATTATGTAAATAAATTATTAAATAACTGTATGTTTAAGAATTTACGTACATACATAATATTAAACTTCAAACTATACACACCAAAAAAAAAACTAAGGATGTTTGTGAAACTATTTTTTATTTGTCATAATGTTTAAACATTTGTAGGATTTGTTTATAGTAAAACTGTGGTGGCAATATTCTGCTTATCCAAAGGAGTATAGAAATTAATAGAGATATCACTCCCTGTACACACCACAAAACTTTGAATTAAGTAAAAAAAAAAAAAAAAAAAAAAAAACATAGTCCAAAATGAAACAAAAAGTATAAATTACAACTTATTTGACATAAAACTTTATACAACTGGAATGACAATGTTAAAATCCGCCTGAAATTTAATAGAAGTAGGTAGGTAAGAATATATATAAGAAATTAAATGAAATTAAAACATACATAAATAAAATTATCTCACACTCAACCAAACATAATGTTTAATCCTTACTTCCTTACTAATATTATAAATGCGAAAGTAACTCTGTCTGTCTGTCTGTTTGTTACCTTTTCCCGGCTGAACGGCTGAACGGATCGTAATGAAATTTGGCAAGGAGATAGATTATATCCTGGGGATGGACATAGGCTATATTTTGTCTAAAAAAAATAAATTTTAAACGGGTTAAAAAATATATCTTAATTTTATGTAATGTGTATCATAGATATACATACTGTCAATAATACAAAAACGGTATTGAAAATTGAAACAAATATGGCGACACTACAAACTGTCAAGATCTTTATTTTTTTCTTACTCTCTACTTAGTTCCTTACAATAGCAAAACGTAACGTAATGGCTTGAAAGCTATTGCTCGGCAAACATAGAGGAATGACACTAACAGTTTGTATATCTATGACACACGTTACATAAAAAGATATATTTTTTAACCCGTTTAAAATTTATCTTTTTAGACAAAAGATAGCCTATGTCCATCCCCAGGATATAATCTATCTCCTTGCCAAATTTCATTACGATCCGTTCAGCCGTTCAGCCGGGAAAAGGTAACAAACAGACAGACAGACAGAGTTACTTTCGCATTTATAATATTAGTAAGGAAGTAAGGATTGTGAAACCTTAAAGATCCCCAGCTCAACACAAAGGTAGAAAGTAGGAGAGAGAACGAGAGTGAGTCGGTAGATCCCAAGCACATGCGCGTGGTATTCTTGCTATGCAGCGAAGTAAACAGTGAAGTTTTACTTCTTCCGCGTGGACGGACTCCATGCACAATTTTTAGTTTCCTGGCAACAACCATTGCATTGTTAAAGATTTGTTAGTCTCCTGGAAACAGTTATTGCATTGTTAAAGATTTATTAGTCTCCTGGTTAAGAATATTGCATTGTAAAATTATAACAAGATCAGTAATAAGTGTAATCAGTGATTTCTACTGTGCGGTTTAAAGCTTAGCCTTCTGACAACGCCAATTGCATCGTTAAAGGTTTCTTATTCTCATGGAAATGGCCATTCCATTGTTAACGTTTTCTTGGTCTCCTGGCAAGGGCCATTGCATTGCATATTATTTCGTATTTCCTGGCAATGGCTTTTACGATGTTGATGCTTCATTCACTCTTGGATTTTATAATCCGGTCTTTCCGCAACCATCTTTGCCATCACACCGACGTGGTGTTTTTGGACAAATAAACGACTATTTGAAGGCCCTTGAAATCTGTTTTGAATCCAATTATGGCGTATTGATTTGTACTTCTTCCTGTTTATTTTAGTCCTCTCAATTTTATTCATGAGTTTAATTCCAAAATTAGCTATTTTTGTTTTTTTGAGACGCGACAGCGACGTACCATGGAGGAGGAGCATTTTTATGAGCAGTGCGTGAGTGTTTTGGCTCTAGACTTCCGTGGCGAAGCGCGGAAACTTCAAATTATTTATATAATTATATTATATTGTGTATACATACACGTACACTAACTTATGTGCCCGTGCTGCGCCACGGAAGTCATACAGAAAGAACGCTCTGGCACTGCTCATTATTATCCTTGGGGCGAAATATGCATGTGCCGTTACAGTGACTATTTACATACGTTGGCTTTTAAAACATTTTTTTTTTACGTGACAACGTCTATTAAATCTATGAACGCCAGCTTTACGCACGAAAAGGTGTCCTGTTACACACATTGTCCCGTTACGCAGTGTCCCGTTACACACATTGTACGCTTGCGCCGCATCTATCTCTCTTTCACTCGATTGGAACAACCATCTATTTGACTTTTTCGAGGCACATTAAACTTGAAACACTCCCATTCGTTTCCTACTTTTCCTATCATCGTCCTATCCTTAACAGAATAACACAGATTGGAAGAAGTTAAATAGCAACCATGTATAAAAGTTATAGTTTAAAAAATCTCTTCGTTAAAGTAATTAACATATTTGAATCAAAGAGAGCAAATAAATGTAATTTTATCAATTAAATTGTAGAATTCATTTCACTCCTTCTTTTTATCCATACAAAATAGTGATAATTCAATAAAAAAGAATTGAATTTTATTCATAAAAGTATGCAATCATTTCATTAATGTTTTGTTATGACATTGTCACTTTAAACTATCTTCCGTAAACCTACTTTGCAGACAACCAATTTTTTTATATAGTCAAACGCTGATCAGTCAGTGAGTGAATGCGACGCTACATAAGTATACCTCTGCCCCTCCTTGCGGGTACGCCACTGCCATGCCTCATGAATCCTCACCTGGCGCACCACTAATAAAAAAAAATTATTGTATTAAAGTTGTAAAACCATATTATAAATAAAAAATAATTTTACATTAAGAAAAAGTCGTAAATAATAATAAATCAAAATATGCAATCGTGGATTAAAAAATATAAGGTTTTAAGATTGCTTAGCTATGTTTATTATAATTAATTGCCTTTGTTAAGACAGGAAGAACTAATTATAAATAAATACAAAAATACCACATTTAATGTAGTATGCCGTTTCAATAAAAGGCTCGGAAATAAAAAAATTACTCAACGATCACACGATTGCAGTAGATAAAGAAAAAATACCGTTATAAAAGGAATAAGGTGCATAAACATTTTTACAATGAAACAAAAATGGCGACGATGAACCATCGAAGACACTGAAAGTAGTTTCTCTCCTCAAAGAATTGCAAGGTATATTTATTTTGCTATATTTTCATACTCCCTTAGGTATGAGATTTCATAATTATAATATCGAGCCTATGTATTAATCCATTATATAAGCTAGCTGCATTACTAATTTTATCTAAATCCGTTCTGTGTTAAAGACGTGATTGAGAAATAAACACACAACCATCCAAAAGTTCACATTTTTATATTAGTACGATTAGTAGAATGATATTTATAGCTAGATATAACTAAACCCAAATTGGCGGGGTGAGAACACTCTAAGAAACCTAAAGCTAAGAAGCTGCCCAGACATAAACAGAGTTTCTTTCCAGACGTAAAGAAGTTATCGTTGAGACGTAAACTTGATTCCGACCGCGATACATAAACTCGGTTACGTCTCCGGGATTTAGAGAGTGGCAAAAGTTACTCACTTCGACAGCTCTTCCCTTAAAAGGAATGCTGGTGGAAAGAAAGATGAAGAATAACTTTATAACGTGAGAGAACTTCTAAGGAAATCCAGAGGGCACTTTCTCTAAAATAATTTTATATTTTTTTTAGCTGTTTTAACTTGGCCATAGCGTTCATCCAATAAAACCAAACACATATAAATCTAAAATCACAATACTGTTTACATGACAACTACGGATAACTTACAAAATAACTTCTTATTCCGAGGCAAAGCGTCACCGTTAGTATGCACTTCAAAATTTATTTCATATAAATAATAAAACATTTTCAGTGATGTCAAAATTTATTGTAACTACCATTAGTTATAAGGATATTGAACTAAGGTAAAATGTTTTTTACTGTACATCTATGAAGATGTTTAAATAATATCACGTTTGCTGCATTTATTGCTATGAAATATTTTTATTTAAAAAAATAATATTAAGTACTACTGTAGAACGGTGGAAAAACATGGGATATTATTACAAGAGACTTTTTAGTTAATTTGAATATGGTCTTAAAACCAACAATTATTCTAACCGAAGCCAGTTTGAACCAAACTGTAGTTTAAGAAACGACGCCTTTCTTACACAATATATATATATATATATATATATATATATATATATATATATATATATTTTGTAAATGAAACAAAAATATTCGTGTTAAATTACAGATATTTGTAATTTTTTTACATTTACATGAAATCAAATTATATCGTAACAAAATAGTATTCTCAGTAACACTCTGTTCGGATTGTAAACCGGGCATTTTTGGCTTGTGTTATCTCAGTACCTCAAATAATTTAATTTATTTGTAAACCGTCTCCTAAACAGATTACCAGTTTCAACTGCGCACATAATAAACACGATACAACAGAATAATTTTCATTCGATAAATGTTCAATTGTCACTTGCAAGGTTTTACAAAATTTATACTTGAATGAATCATCAATTAATATATCAAATTGTTCCTCGGTTTTCGTAAGTAATCATCAGTATTATCTCGAGTGTGTGTGTGTGTGTGAGAGAGAGTGAGAGAGAGAGAGAGAGAGAGAGAGAAAAGAAGTATTTCATACATGCAAGGACAACCTTAGCCATGTGTTGTTCAAAGTTACAATATCTTCCTTGTGGTGTTACTGTTTCTGGGCAGCTGGTTTCCAAAGGAATCTTTTGTGAGAGTGCAGGAAGTTTTTTTTTTACGTGACAACGTCTAATAAATCGATGAACGCCGTCTGCACGCACGAAAAAGTGTCCCGTAACACACATTGTCCCGTTAGGATGTGTCCCATAACGCACATTGTCCCGTTACGATGTGTCCCGTAACATACATTATCCCGTTACGATGTGTCCCGTAACGCACATTGTCCCGTTACGATGTATCCCGTTACGCTCATTGTACGCTTGCGCCGCATCTATCTCACTTCCACTCGATTGGAACTACCATCGATTTGACTTCTTCGAGGCACATTAAATTTGAAACACTCCCATTCGTTTCCTACTTTTCCTATCATCGTCCTATCCTTAACAGAATAACACAGATTGGAAGAAGTTAAATAGCAAACATGTATATAAGTTATAGTTAAAATAATCTCTTCGTTAAAGTAATAAACATATTTGAATTAAAGAGTACAAATAAAAGTAAATTTATCAATTAAATTTTAGCTCTTATATTTAACTCCTTTGTATCCATACAAAATAGTGATGATTCAATAAAAATGATTCAATTTTATTCATAAAAGTATGCAATCATTTCATGAATGTTTTGTTATCACTTTATCATGTTAAACTATCGTCCGTAAACCGACTTTACAGACAACCAATTTTTTTTTCGTGTGCTACGACGGGCTCAGCGTGAGAGCTGGGCGCCGCTCGGAGGGGCTTATCTGCGGCGGCGTCACGCATGACGGCGACGCCTCCGAGGGAAGCCCCCAGCGATGAGTGGCCACTTCGACCTCCCCCTCCCCCCATCATTCGACAAGGGGCTGCGGCCGTCTTGCGTCGATGCCACCTCGGCGCGCGCGGCGCTAGAAGCCTCAGGCACGCCCCCGTAATGCAAGGGATTACAGGTTGAGTGCCAGTACCATAATTGCAGTCCCCCCCCGTACCGTAACAACGTACGCGTTCCTTTATCATCGAAGCGTGCTCTAACTGAATATTAGTTCTAAAACAATTTTTTTTTAACGGCAAATTGGCTTTCAATCAGAAAAAAAAATTCCGTTTTATAGATCTGATGCGTGTGCGTGAATGTGTTATAAGTAGGGACCGGAAAAATAATTTCGCGGGTTCAATGACCTCTAGGATGAACTCCATAGTTCTACGTACACTCGGTCAAATGCCACCCAGCACTCATTGGCTGCTGTCTTGTGAGACGTCCCAACGTGGCAGCCTGTGATTCGATTAAGCTTTGGTCGGGTGTTTCTCATTGGCCCAGAGTCATCCAGGTGAGTTGCGAGCCAATGGCAGAGGCAGCACTGAGGTATAACTATTTGTATTTTAGCCTATCCCGAAATGAATTCGCGAATTTTTTCCGGTCTATAGCCGGATTACAGGTTGAGTGCGAGTACCATAATTGCAGCCTCTCTCCCCCCCTCCCCCCGTACCGTAACTACGTACGCGTTCCTTAATCACCGAAGCGTACTGTAACTAAAGATTAGTTCTAAAATTTTTTTTCACGCCAAATTGGCTTTCAATTAGAAAAAATTTCCTGTTTGTAGATTTCATGCATGTTGTGAATGTGTTATAAGACCTCTTATTCGGTGATTCTAGAGTCAGACACCTGAATTATCCAAGTTCGTGAATTTTAGATTTTTAAAATTATTTTTTTACGTAATCTTTTGATTGATAATGTATGTTATGTGTGTTTGATAAGTAAAGTCCTCACAAAAGTTATTTCTGTATGTGTTTTTGTGAGGGTTTTTTTGCTCATCTAGGGGACCGTGATAAAAAAAAATATGGGTTGGGCTATGTGAGCCGAATTTAAAGACACTTTTAATCGAAACATATAAGAGATATAAAAAAAAAGTCTCTTTTTTATTTTGATTGCGATGTTACAGGAGCGCGCGGCTAGCTTTGTATATGTTCGATACTGATCGGAGGGGTCAATAAACATTAATATTCGTGGGTCTTGGCCGAAGTATCTTAAATACTTTAGCGTTCTTTATTATTCGCTGCTCTCAGTAGCTATAAACTAGTTTTAAAAGTTATTATCTTCTACGCTAACGAAGCTTCTACTACGCAAAATAAAGAAAAAAGCTGGAATTAACAGCGTCCCCAGAGAATGGTAGCTGTTAAAGAATAAAACGTGTACCGAGCAAAGTAGAGCAATGGATTCGCATTCTAGAGCACCCAATTTAAATAACGGCTCCGCCATCCTGATAACGGTTTTATGTGGTTTTACGTATAGTCTCTCCAGAAAAATTCTGGCCGCGACAGAATTATTCCCATGCTCTCCGTACAATAAGAACATTGGATCAGCGCGTATCAAATGAACTAATTATATTAATGCTCCTGTTCATTAAATAATTACAAAACCTAGGCTTATCAACTATACAATATTACAAAAATAATACAGTAAAAAAATGTGCGCGTGAAGTCCACGAACTACAGAAGTGAAACTTCTTGCTTATTAGGTACAGAAAGATAATATAAATTATTAGGATCTTTTATTGAACAAAAGGTAATAGTTGAGAATAATAAGGATACTGGTATGATCTCCAATAATAATACAAATATTAACGTAAATCTGTTTAAAAAATAAAGGTTTACACAATTAATTAATTAATAATAGGTACATACATGAAAAAACAATATTTTATTGCGAATATGGCCCGTGGCTCGGTGCACAACAATAATCTCAAACCCCATCGTGTTGCCCTTTGCCCAAGTCGGGGTGGCGTCAGGCGCAGGCGGGTCCCTACTATCCCTGCAGCATGGCGGGGTTCAACCTGAGCCGCACGCCGCCACATGGAGCCCGCTCAAGGCTGCTCCAGCGATCACCGCCCGCACCAACGGCCCCGGAGTGGGGATAGCGCGATGTCCACCCCCAAGTAACTACCGCGCATATGCAAGTGCGCGAGTGTGCGAGTCTGCAAGCTTGTATGTAGTGCGAGTGGTGCAAGTGTACCAATGTGTGCAAAAGTCAGCAAAAATATGTGCACGTGTGTTCAAAAGTGTGTGTGCAAGTGTGTGCAAAGGTTTGTACCGTGCTGTCTCCTCTGCCGTTTCCCCTACCACATACCTAACTATTCCCCTACTCCCCGGTTCCCTCACCATATACCTAGTAATTTCCCCTCATGCGATCGGAATTTTCGTAACGCTAGAAAATTGTTTCCTCCTCAGGAAAGAAGTTTCACTTCAAAAAACAATATCAATTTTTCCTGTGGTTGGTTAGGTTAGTAACCCTGTTATTAAGGTATATATGAATTTTTCTCTATTATAATGTTACGACCGTGACATTGGCCGGGACACGTGCAGGTGCAGAGCTGGCTGGCGACCGCCGCAACATGATATGTGCCGCGCGCGCCTGGAAGATAACAAGGATTGTCGCTTTCCCCCCTCCTTCCCACCACTCCCCGCGCGGCGCCCTGCCTTTGACACGTAACTGACACCGGACAGCTGGGAGTTGCGCGAGCCGCCGCCACGTGTTTTCGAGAGATTTCTGCCGTCGGGACGGCTCGCGATGACGTGACTGGCCCCGGCCGCTCTCGTGAGTTCTGGAATTTCGCTGGGGCCTATATATAGGTCCGAGGACGCCAGTAAAGTCTGAGTCTTGAGTGAGTTCGGAGTGTTCAGTCGGGAGTTCTCCCGCGGCGGAGATCCGGGCGATAGTGCCGCGGGTGCGGCAGAGTGGCGAAGACCTTGGACGAAGGTTCCAGGGCAGGGAGTGAGTGAGTTCAGTGGAGTCGGGAGTTTTCTCGCGGCGGAGTTTCCGGGCGATAGAGTCGCGGGCGCGGCGGAGTCAGTGAAGTTCCGAGCGAGGCGTCGAGTGGGATCTCGGCGAAGGGGAAGTGCGACGGCGGCGACGGAGTCCTGCGACGGAGGACCACGAGGGGTGCTGCGGCGAGAGTTGCGCCAGAGGTGCGGCCCATCGAGGTTTGCGGAGTGTGAAAACGAGTGACTGGGGAATAGACATTTCTTTAAGTGTAGTTAATTATTTGCCATCTTAGAAGATTAATTGTGACATAAGTTGTGGAAATAAATAAAACTGTGTGTGATAAAATTCTTTAATTGGGCTCTCCTTTACGAACCCGCGGTAAATTGTAACAATATGTAAAACAAACTCAAAGAAAAACTAAAATCTTTTTGTTTCAAAAACTTTATTGGGATATATAACTATAGTAATATGTTTGAATTATACATAAATATATGATATAATGTTAAACTGATAAATTTTGAATAAATATACAAAATAAATATATTAATACAGTAAAACTGGTCATCGAAACTGGAAAGTAGTATTAATGTTTAGCCAAACTGTTTTATGGGGCGAATTTATACAAATAATATTTCAACGAACTTTTTTTATATACCTACTGTGAAATTTCATATAATTTCTGGGAGTATTACTGTGATATTGATGATTTACGACCTATTTAACCTACATATTTCTCCGATTTCCAGCCAATGGTGCATATGAATACAGTTGATGGAGGAATAGTTCACTGATAAATTACTGAAGATGGCGACTGAAATGTGTACCCAAACGTCGTCATCCAGACACGGTTAAAGGCAAGAACAAAACATCCTTTTGACAATGGCCGAGTAATTTTCCTATTAGAAATTTTTTATTTTTAATTCTTCCCAATTGACGCTGTCATGTAGATACGCAAAACCCTTTAAAAATATTTATATGTATTATTTTAACCTTACATATATAAATGAATAGTTATTATTTTTGTGAAATTAATAGCTTTTTGTTGTCTTACCGATCTAAGAAATTTTTGCTGTGAACGCGGAGTCAATATTCAAAGACAGAGAGGAGAGTATTTTTTTTTTTTTTGCTCTAGTGAAAGAATTATTCCCTTGGGCATCGTATTTTGTCGAAGGCACGGCCGTATATTTTCCCTCCTGCCCTGCCGCACTCGCAGAAATAACAATTTCAAAGTTGTTACAAAGAAGCATTCTCAACAGCAGTAACATTCTCGCTGTAAACTGGGCAATTACTTTTTTTTTTTTCTCTCTCTCTCTCTCCCGATTAGGAAAATTCTCAGTACGGCATTGAAGCGCAGGGGTGGGAAACAATTTGGTCCGGCCGGAAAGAATGGAGGAAACCGGAAATGGCGGGTCGGGTTCTGAATAGAAATGTACACCGTTAGGATTCAGGGTTCGCAAAAGAGGACCGATTTATTTAGCTCATGCCCAACGCGAACACTGAACTTTTTTTTTTTGCTGCTTCAAACGACTTTGCGTTAATAAATTAATTGTAATAAAAGTTTATTATATCATTGAAACAATTAGTTCGCAATCTCAAAACTGGATAATAGCATGTATCTGCAGACAAACAGTTCTGTGGGGCTAATTTATACAAATCATGCTATGACGACAAAATATTTTTTACACACCTATTACTCTGAAGGTACGTACTTGGGCCGTCAGTATTACAAACCATTAATATATCTTCTCATATTAATGCGTACTTTAAAAAAAATTAAAAAATTAAAAATTATTCTGCATATTCTAATTTTTTAATTTCTTCAGACTTGTTACCATCTCTTACGTAAACAATAACCATATAACAAAGACTTAAGTAAAAAATTTCATAAACTTCTACGGCTTACCAAGGTTCTATCCTATAATGAATCGTAACTTGAGATAACGCCCCAGTCAAGTTCTGTATTATATCGACATCAATGTTTCAACAGTACAAACGTCAAGGTTCCCTTGCAATACATTCTGCACAATGTGTACTTATGTTTGGAATTTAAGCAACGACTGTTGCAACAATTAGCTTATGTTTCATAACATGATTTACATTTTTTTCTACTTACGTTATTCAAAAAAACAAATTTATTTTAAAAATTAAAACTGTAAATAATTTAAATTCCTGGTTAGCAAATACTTTATTGTAATTTCCCTCCCTTTTTTCGTTTTATATCTAAGAAACTCTTAGGCCCTACATGTGAATTCTTAGTATTTGTAACAACGTAACTTAAAATTTCATTTATTTATAAATGTTCAAAATATCACTAAAAACTCTTGAATCCGTGGTCAAAAAATATATTTAACAGTTTATAGAGCACATAAAAATATAATGAAACTGCCAGAATCTTGCTCCATAAATTTAATTTGGGTCAAGGTGAGTTGCATGCCTAGTTTTAAATAATTTAAAAAAAAGGTTATATAGACTAATGTACCTTAAACACTTGCTTTTAATAATTTTGCAAGCAAAAAATAAACCGTTTGGAAGTTTGCTAAGGGACTGGCACTTTGCTCCTTTGGGCAAGACTTTCTAGTGTTTAAATATTCCCAAAAATGCACGAAACACAATTATGATGAATTCTTACTAAGCCTGACATATAGCACGGAATAAATGTATGATACTTAGTAGAAAAAATTTATCTACTGAAAGCTATGAAAGCAATAATGTTGAAATAAGAAAGTATACTCACAATCACGCCAGTTAAACATGTGAATAAATTTTTAACTTTTTAAAATACAATCGCGATAATATAAATTATTTAGATTTTATTGGATATCGATGAGTTATATTTTTTGAATTTTATTTTTAAGCCAAAATAGTTCCAATTTAAGACTGAATGATTCATGAATTATTTTAACAATTGTCGTCCAAATGTATCTTAGTGCCATTTCGGATCTTATCCGAAAAAAAAGTAAAAAAAAATCTGATTTGCAATGGAACTATTGAGATAAAAAATAAATCCTAATTTTTTGCTGACTTGTAGTCTTGACAAGTCCTTACAGTCCACTAAATCTCTTGGTTTTTTTATATTCATTCGCAATAAATTTACCTTTAATTTTCCTGAATAGAGGTAAGGTATCTTTTTTTTTTTTGATGTGACAACGTCTAATAAATCGATGAACGCCTTCTGCATGCACGAAAAAGTGTCCCTTTACGCACATTTTCCCATTACGCTCATTGTACGCTTGCGCTGCATCTATCTCTCTTCCACTCGATTGGAACAACCATCGATTTGACTTTTTCCAGGCACATTAAACTTGAAACACTCCCATACGTTTCCTACTTTTCCTATCATCGTCCTATCCTTAACAGAATAACACAGATTGGAAGAAGTTAAATAGCAAACATGTATAAAAGTTATAGTTAAAATAATCTATTCGTTAAAGTAATAAACATATTTGAATTAAGGAGTGAAAATAAAAGTAAATTTATCAATTAAATTGTAGATTTCACTTCATTCCTTCCTTGTATCCATACAAAATTGTGATAATTCAATAAAAATTATTCAATTTTATTTATAAAGTATGCAAACATTTCATCAATGTTTATTTATGACGTTGTTACGTTAAACTATCGACCGTATACCGACTTTACAGACAACAATTTTTTTTACTGCAACCCATTCACTTGAATCAACGATAAATTTGCTCTCGAAGAAGGTTCGCTAGGACACAGTAGAGGCGCGACGGAAGGAAGAGCTGGAAGTTAGACGTCTACTGTAGAGAGGGAGTGAGTGTGTGTGTGTGTGTGTGTGTGTGTGTAGGTGTGTGTGCGTGTGTGTGCGCGCGCGCAGACGTTTAGCGGCACGTGTCTGGAACCCGACGGTATTAGCTAAACTGGCCCCGCCCTCTGGCATCAGCGGCGCGAAAGTAATGGAACGCAATACACGTCACCATTCTCCCTTCACGGCTCAGCGATAACGTACAACAAGTAATTCTTTTATCCGTCGAAAAATCATAAGTACCCACGAAAAAAATGTCTAATATAGGCTATTTTTGAGACAACTGCGATGAAACACCTGCTGGGCCAAAAACCCTTTTTAGTGGAATGAAAAATTGGCAAAATCCTTCTGAATCTCTCGAGTTATTTTAAACTGGTCCAAGAGATGACGTCACTCGTTTAATATACGCATGCGTAGTCAAAACTCAAATCAGGATTAATAAGCTTATACATAGTCCAAAATTTTCTATAACGCACGTTACTGAAGTAATATATACAATTTTATTTAAAAAACTTTTATTTAAATATTAACTAAGAAATAAATTTTTTAAAAATATTTTTTTAATAGTGATACGCTGTACCACAACACTATATAACATATTTTTTTTCTTAATATAAAAGTTTAAATTGTTAATCCTACTAATATTTGAATGTTTGTTACACAATCACGCTAAAATGGCTGAATGGATTCGAATGAAATTTGGCATACAGCTTGCTCATAACCTGGATTTAACACATAGGCCACAAATTAATAAGAAATTCCATCCTTAACGGAGTGAAAAAGTTATAAGTTCATTTTTATAACAGAAAAAAATCATAGGTCATACACATACGAACAGTGAGTGTGTGTCATTTCTCTATGTATGCCACACGGTCATACACATAGTATGTAAGGTCTGGCAACTTCCTATTCTTCTCCTTGGTGAGATCCTTCCGCTTAGTGGAGCTCGCGGCGGCTAGCGAACTAACGGTGCTAACAACATTTTAGTTCTTAACTTCGTCAGTAGATGGCGTTGCTTTGAATCTTAAATGCGCTATCGTTTGATGCGTCTGTCACGTCTTGAATTTTCGTTCGTTTGTCCTGCATGCGTTCCTATACCATTCATCCGATTGCGAAGGAAATTTTGGTGAGTTGTTATGTGCATGCCTGCGAAGGTTTCTAAGTCCGTACAAATATTTTGAAATATGTGGCGCACGAATCGTTTCAACAAATGTGTGCGCTTCATATAGTTTAGCGGCAAATAGTGTGTCTTCGGTCTATGAGTGCACAAATATCAGAGAATTGAAATGAATTAAATATCAATAGTGATAATTCACAGATTTTAACTGAATACAGTTCAAACAGCGAAATTTCAGTTCGAATGCGATATAGACCATTAGCAGCTCGAAGGTCTTTTCATAAAATATGTCTATTTCATATTGTGTAGCGGCAGTTCGTCTGTTTTCGTTGTATGAGTGCGCACGCATGACACAATTTAATTAAATATGAAAGAGAGACAGAGAGAGATAGTCATACATATATAATGATATCGAGAGAGATTGAAAGATAGATGGAGATAGAGCAAGGTATAGGAAATGGAATGGAGTTAGCTAAATAGATATATAGATATGTACGCAAATTGGGTTTCAAACTAAATTTTTGGACGCGAATCACACTTAGTTTTCGCATTCGCCACTAGAATTCGCTGCCGGAGCAGATAAGTCGACTACAGAATCATTCCTTTCGCAGACTAAAGGATAAACCATGTAATGAAACGGCTCGGACGAAAGCGAAAAAAGACATAAGAAAACTAAACCCCGGCTTTGGACTGGATTTTCATTAAAAGGTTGGTACTACAAAGTTTCCCCTTTGTCTTTGTGAACTTTTGGTTCGCGCCATCCGCCACAGATGGCAGCACCGTGTTCGCTATAACACGTCTCTGTTCCTTGACTTGCGTCGCATTCACGAAACCACTCTCGCCAGGTGCCGTGTACCGAGAGATAAGACGTTTACAAGGCGTGTGAGACGGAGAATGTGCAGAACGCTATTTAAGGCCGTACAACCTGCCAGAAAGTCTAGTACATGCCCGGCTACAATGTTCTAGGCGCGACTGTACTGTCCCTGAAGCCTTCCCTCTTCCTCCTCCGCCCCTTCTTACACCAACACAGGGGTGCTGTCATAACTTAGAAACACACAACTTAGAAACACACAACTTAGAAACACACAACTTAGAAAAACATAACTTAGAATTTTCTAAGTTATGACAGTTCTAAATTATGACTTCCTACGTTATGAAGTTTCTAAGTTGTGTGATCATGCGTTGCGTGTTTCTAAGTTACGTGTTTATAAGTTATGACAGTTCTAAGTTGTGTGTTTATAACTTGTGATAGCTCTAAGTTATGGCGTTTCTAAGTGGTGTGGTTCTGCGTTGTGTGGTTCTGCGTTGTGTGTTTCTAAGTTGTGTGTTTCTAAGTTGTGTGTTTCTAAGTTACGTGTATTTTTCCAAGTTTTCTAAGTTATGACAGTTCTAAGTTGTGACTTTCTAAGTTATGTGGTGTTCTCACAAACACACGCCCTTCCCGAGCCTACCTGAAGTGATTCCCTGAACTGAGCTGAAAGCTGCAAAGCGAAGACAGAGGAAATAGGATCCGTTATCGCATTTATTTAATAAAGAGTCGTTAGCCTTGCACTGACGATTCCGCTGCAAATTTAAATTGAATGACCACATCACGTAGGGCAGCCACCTTATATATCGGCCATCAAATTACCGCTGTACAAAATTCAAATGATCAACATTTAAAATGTGGGTTATATTTCCTAATTCTGAATGATTACAGCAAACATTCGGCAACTGATATATCACTGTCATAATATGCTATTTCGTTGGGCATTTTGTACAGATCACATAAAATACAATTCTTTAGGGAAAAAGATTGATAGTTAATCAAAAAATTAGTACACAAAAGCCCTGAATTATCAACTTTGAAGTGAAATATTATGAAAATTATGCTTCTTAAACAAAAAAAAACAATAACAGTTTTAAAGTGTCCATGTACAGCTCTTTTACATGGAAAAATAAAAAAAATAATCTGTGAAATATGGCTCTTAAGGTATTATCTTTAAAATATTTGTGCAATGGGAGTGCATGACTTGATGTAAGCTTTTGGACATACGCCATTTATAAGCACATGTATGCCTGTAGAAGAAAACTACAAAAAACACAAATTAAGCAAAAATTGCTATTGTCAACAGGATATATACACCACATAATATTCCATAACAGGAATATGGTCAACAAACAAAGAAAAAAGAAGAAAAATGGACTAAGAGAACGAAAAAAAGCCCACAAATGATGAATTGAACCCCAAAAAAATTCAGCACAACAATTGAAACGAGACAAAAACACAACAAAACGAAAAGACGAAACAAACAGGATAGTTTACCAAAACAGAAACAAGCCACCACAACAGTTGAAACGAGACAAAAACACAACAAAACGAAAATACGAAACAAACACAATAGGTAGTTTTCCAAGACAGAAACAAGCGACGTTTCGGGAACTGCTATCTGCTCCCGTCCTCAGGCAGAGACGCACATGGTACGAAAACACAGGCGCGACTGAGTCGCTTGTTGTGTTGTTGTGTTTTTGTCTCGTTTTAATTGTTGTGCTGAAATTTTTTTGGGGGGTTCAATTCATCATTGGTGTTTTTTTTTTCGTTCTCTTAGTCCATTTTTCTTTGTTTTTCTTTGTTTGTTGACCATATTCCTGTTATGGAATATTATGTGGTGTATATATCCTGTTGACGACATCAATTTTTGCTTAATTTGTGTTTTTTTTGTAGTTTTCTTCTACAGACATACGTGTGCTTAGCAATGGCGTATGTCCAAAAGCTTACATCAAGTCATGGCTCTTAAGGACCGAACAACCTGTAACGACGAGGCTGAAAGGTCATGTTTCTTTACCGCGGTGTTTTACTCGGCGTCAGATCCACCAGGTGGTGTCCTGTGGGGTGAGGGTGGGGGGACGGGAGGTGGGGAGTGGTTCCAGCCTCGCCGCACGACGGTGGCGCCCGCAGGCCTGCATAGGGATTGGTTATGTGAGGGGCGGAGGGGGAGACCGCCCGCGTCCGCCCAGTAATTGCAAACTGGTGAGCCTCCCTACCCCCCCTTCACTTCCCCACGTGCTGACGTATTTTCCGGTGGCATTTCGGCAACCCCCTCCTCCTCGGGACAAGGCCGAACCACACAGCGGACATGCACAGGTGCAGTCTGGATTCCACCGACAAACTTCAGCTCCACGCAGTAACAATTTTTTTTTTTGACGTGACAACGTCTAATAAATCGATGAACGCTGACTGCACGCACGAAAAAGGATGACTCATTTTCCCGTTGCGCACATTGTTTCCGTTACGCTCATCGTATGCTTGCGCCGCCTCTATCTCTCTTCCACTCGGTTGGAACAACCATCGATTTGACTTTTTTCGAGGGACATTAAACTTGAAACACTCCCATTCGTTTCCTACTTTTCCTATCATCGTCCTATCCTTAACAGAATAACACAGGTTGGAAGAAGTTAAATAACAAACATGTACAACAGTTATGGTTAAAATAATCTGTTCTTTAAAGTAATAAACATATTTGAATTAATGAGTGCAAATAAAAGTAAATTTATCAATTAAATTGTAGATTTCATTTCATTCCTTTATTTCCATACAAAATAGTGATAATTCAATAAAAATTATTCATCTTTAAAAGATTTGTGCAATGGGAGTGCATGACTTGATGTAATTTTATGGACATACGCCATTGCTAAGAACTTTTTCTGTTGAAGAAAAACTAATAAATAAATAAAAATACCCAAAAAAAAAAGACAAAAAACACACAAAATTAAGCAAACAATTGCTGTTGTCAACAAGGATATGAACACCACAAAATATTCCGAAACAGGAATATGGTCAACAAACAAATAAAAACAAAGAAAAATGTAGTAAGAGAACGAAAAAATCCCCACAAATGATGACAACACAAAAATATTAAAACCCAAAATAATTCAGCACAACAGTTGAAGCGAGACAAAAAAACACGACAAAACGAAAAGACAAACAAATACAATAGTTTTACCAAAACAGAAACAAGCGACGTTTCGGGAACTGCTATCTGCTCCCGTCCTCAGGCAGAGACGCTAATGGTACGGACTGAGTCGCACCTGTGTTTCCGTACCATGTGCGTCTCTGCCTGAGGACGGGAGCAGATAGCAGTTCCCGAAACGTCGCTTGTTTCTGTTTTGGTAAAACTATTGTATTTGTTTGTCTTTTCGTTTTGTCGTGTTTTTTTTGTCTCGCTTCAACTGTTGTGCTGAATTATTTTGGGTTTCAATATTTTTGTGTTGCCATCATTTGTGGGGATTTTTTCGTTCTCTTAGTACATTTTTCTTTGTTTTTCTTTGTTTGTTGACCATAATCCTGTTTCGGAATATTTTGTGGTGTTCATATCCTTGTTGACAACAGCAATTGTTTGCTTAATTTTGTGCGTTTTTTGTCTTTTTTTGGGTATTTTTATTTATTTATTTTATTTATTATTTTTTCTTCAACATAAAAAGTTCTTAGCAATGGCGTATGTCCAAAAACTTACATCAAGTCAAAAATTATTCAATTTCATTTATAAAAGTATGGATTCATTTCATCAATGTTTTATGACATTGTCACGTTAACTATCGTCCGTAAACCAACTTTACAGAAAACAATTATTTTTTTTTTTTTTGCATTTACGTGAAAACAACTAAACAACTGTATAACTTCGAAATAGTGTTCGCAGTAATACTGCGTTTGGATTCTTACCCAGGACATTTATGCCTCGTGTTGTTCCTGTACCTTCCAGTATTTAAAGTTGTATGTAAACCGTTCCCTTAAGTGCTTTCCAGTATTATCTGCACAAATTAATGAGCATGATAAAAACAATATAAACTCCAATAACTGGATATTCGATTATATTTTTCGTGGTTTATATTAAATATGATTGAATTAATCATCAATATGATTACAACATTTTGCGCGAAAAACGTATTTCATATATGCAAAAATAACCAGGTTAGTTGAAAACATACACGAATTTGGTCTTAAGTGCTTCCAAGACTGATACATGCCTTTCAATTAAGCAGCGGATCAACTAGTTTATTGCAATCAATAATAAATATTTCAAATGGATCTCTGAGTGTCTGCATGATTTTAAAACTCAACAAAATCTACAACAACGTTATTGTCTCTAAATGATTTCAAGGGAATGATTGATTTTACACACTTTTTACAGTGTGCTATTATTAATCAGCATGTCATGTTGCATTCAAAATACGTTCATAGGTGTGCATATCACTTAACGTTCAGTGGCCCTTATTTGTATAAGCACAAGCTTACTGGGCGTGGTGTGAGTTATTCACCGGCCAGGCGTTGCTGTCTATCGTTGTGGTATCTACCCTCTGCACCTGGTAGATAACACAAACTCAAAACCCAATTGGTTTTATTGAAATATAATTTAAAACAAACTCCAACATAATACCAAAAATACGCGCAAAACCCAGCCCGAGTGTTAAGAAAAATATTGTAAAATAAATCCTCAAAAGGCAGAGTAACTATATTACGGTGTCAAAGTGGGCATTTTATGGAATCATAAAATTATTTTTTTTATCATAATAAATCTGTTTTCTTTGACGAAATATTTTATGAAAGGCTTGGTTTTCATTCAAAAATGAATTAAAATATAGAGTCCAAAATACTTAATTACGACCCGCAAACATCTGTTACTGCAATAAGCGCAAAAAAGTAAATCACTAAAATATGAAAAACATTATTTATGTAAAAATTATATTTATCAAAAAATATTAAATTACGTAACAATATTTGTATAAACATTTTATAAAATGATTGTTCGTAAACTGTCAGCATTAACTAAAAGATATTGAAATATATGACTGCATTTAAATTCAAAGATATAAGTAACAAAAATTACTATTAAAAAATACACTAATTAATATGTACTCAAAAAGTATCTCCAGCAAAGTCCTATACAAAGCGCCGAGGGAGTGATAGAACATTTCATGTTTAAGTCAATAGTTTATTTCTTGAAAAATAAAATTTAAAAAAATTATAGCTTCCAAGCCAAGTTTATGTTTCCCCACTGAGGTGCACGCAAAAATATAACGGAGATTTTGTCCCACCACAAAGTCACGCAGCATAAATTCAGTTTATCCAAAACCAACACCATCTACAATCAGATCAGCTGTACTCACAATTTCTCTTGTCGCTGCAGCAGAAACACTCGTAGCTAATCCCAAACAAGGAAATTTATATTCCTTCGTTCCTTTAAATAAATATGCCCTGGCCTGTACCCGAAAGCCGAACAAACGTGCTCGAGGCTCATGGTGTGAAATTCAAATTCTCGTGAAAAGTTCTGCACCGCGCCCGGGCATGGCCTGTACACTCCAACAGTCGCGGGCCCATTTGATTCCCCGCGCGCGCGAGGCGCTACAACGAGGTCTCGCCTCGACTTGCGGCGGACTCCGAATGTCTCGTCACTTCGCAACACACACAGGCCAACGTCTTTTTCACAGGGCAGCCAACTGACACTTCCTATTGCCAACTGTCACGTAAACTCTCTACACGAGGGAACTGATTACGCACTCCCGCGCAACACCACAAAGATTCAATAGAATTAAAAAAACAAAAAGAAAATATTTAAAAGGCTAGTATAAAAAAAATTAAAACAGTCATGAGGACTGCCAACAGAAGTGAAAACATTTTCGCAATTTTACGAAAAAAAATTTATCACAAAAAAATTTGTCTTATCACATTAGTAAAATAACTCCTAAATTACTATAAAATTCGCATTGCATAGTAATTGTAGGTATTAAAAAATAATGATGTTCTTAATTTTTAGGTTATATTGCTACAAAGACTCCGTTTTCTTCGTTATTCAAACTATATATCTATTTGAGAATATTAATATATTTTATACTCACTTTTTACTGCACAGTAATCGTATATTTAATATTTAAAACCGCAATAATTTATACTAATATGAACAGATATATTGTTATCGTTAACACGTCACGTGACCATGTCGATGACGACTTACATGAATTTACTCCCTATCATAACCTAAACATTTTTCGTTTATGCATCGGCCGGGTGTTAGCATTCTCTTCTGATATATTTACATGTAAACCAAATAATTGTTAAAATAATTATTATTACGTACCAATAATAACTATTAAATTAATAATGACAATTATTACGTATTAATTGAATATACTAAACACAGCGACACAACAGCGAAGAGCAGCTATCTTTCTCGCTCGGGTACACTCGGCGGTCCCGAGTTCACCCGATCAAGCCTTTCACCTCAGAGCGTGACGGATCAGCCTAACTTACTACCTGCGAAAAAATGTGTGTGCGGTGCGCCAAAAGAAGTTTTCACTTCAAAAACTTTCAGTTAAAAAACTAAACTAACAATTAAATATAACAACATTTAGATATTAAAAAAGGTATTAAAAACTAGGTAAAAAATAATAACCCTTGTTTTATATACATGTATATATATATGCTTTTGTACGCATACAAATCGCATATAATGCTTGATAGCTATTCGGGGAACAGTTTACAAATAACTTTAAACACTGGAGATACTTGGACTTCTGTAATTTTACATGATTATTCTTGTAACATTTACAAAGAAAAAAAAATTGACAGTGTAGGGCAGTGTAATTTCCTTTACTGGCGAAACACCTCTTCATGCTCCACTTCCCCTCCTCTTTTGGCCAAGGTAACTGTCTTTGCATGAGCGCCTTCTTTGCGTGAGAGCAACATTCCAGCCGAGCAGTCAAAAGGTCCTGCCCCCCCCCCACCCCCAAATTCCCCTCAAGATATCGGGTCACGATGAAGCCTGCGCCCCGCACAAAGCCTGCGGCTGTATCCAGTCCAATGACTGCGTGCCTTTAGACGAGCAAGACCATCGTCATACAAGACCCGCCCGCCGCTACGAATCTGCACTTGAAATGTGAAGGAATTATTAATGTAAAATCAGGGAAATTTGTAAAAAATTTGGTTGTCTGTAAAGTCGGTTTACGGACGATAGTTTAACGTGACGTCATAACAAAACATTGATAAAATGATTGCATACTTTTATTAATACAATTGAATAATTTTTTTTAATAATAAAAGAATAAATAGGCCTACTTGAAATTATACTAGTAATCAGATTTTTAAAATGCAAGAATAATTAACCATTATTGCTGAAATTGTTGTAGCAATAAGCAATGAAAACTACATTAACTTTTCACTTCACTTTATAACCAGTCAAGTGGAAGAGAGATAAGCTTTCAAATACAATTACAAAAACCAGGAAATTAATACTAAAGCCTTCTTAGAGTGCGAAGCAATTATTTTACATGTCTTGACGTGTACATATTTTCAGGGAAGTTCCACATGACAGTTGATTACCACATTTTTCAACCAACAGAGAGTTTTCTCAGTTTCGTTAAAATGGCAGTGATATATTTCATGATGCCTTGCGTGTTTATGTTTGCAAATATCTAGCCGCAGATTATTCAGATTGATTTCAATGAAAGTTCCTCCAGTCCGTCGCAATACAAGATGTGTCTTTTTAATCTTCCGTAACATATAAACTGACTGTAACTCCTGTTACACACTGATTTTTAATGAGTTCATAGTTATTATAAGAATCGTGTATTACATAAACACGAATTTTCAAGTTTTTTTTTAAATGTTGTCACAGTACGTACAGTTTGATTATGGAACACTGTTAGTTGCTGCGTCCTTTATAGATGGTACTGGTAATGTTGGCATCCATTTTTCTGCTGCTGAAGAAACTGCACGTGTTAAAAACCTCCGAGGTTGCTGGCAACACTGGAGAAACTTCAACCATGGAAGTATCCAAGGTCTGCACTGCTTGAACAGTAAGTGCAAATACTGACACCGTTGCCAATAGTATCTGCGTCATCGTCGCCACCGTCGGTGTCATCGGGATTTCTGGAGCTGTCATCAACGTTGCCATCGGGATCTGCACTGTTGATGGTAGGCCTTCCATTCAGGTCAACGTTAATGATGGTAAAGATACCATCGAGTTCACAAGAATAGACAATTACTTGACTTATGCATCGGACTAGTCTAACAAGACGATCCGCACTGCACCAGAGCCAGAGGTTGACTGAGAGTCGCATCGTCCACTCCTCGCAGAGACTTTTGTCTAGCCGCTGACAACTGTGCCGCATCTTCGGCTAGCCTCGGGTATGCTCGGCACACCCGAAACTCCTGACGAAAAAAGACGGTGCGGAAGGATGGACAACTCATTATAACCAATGGTCAATTAGGTTAGGTTTGCTACATTATAAATACTTTAAAACATTGTGGACGGTTGATTTGGTTAGGATAGCTACATTAATGATACTGTGAAAACATGTAAACGGTTTCCTAGCGCTGAATAGCTACATATTAAAAAGTTATTTGCTAAGCAACCATAACATGATTTTGCAGTATTTTTAATGTAGCTTTACTTACCTAATATAACCAACCATCCACAATGTTTTAAAGTATTTATAATGTAGCTAACCTACTGAATAATTCTTTAAATTACTTCTTGATAATTTTAAGAATGACATATTATAAGTTAAAATCAGTTCATTTGAACACGGTAACTGAAAGTGTGAGCGCACAAAAAATTGTTGTGGTTGTTGTGTCGTTCATGCACTGTCACACTCACGAGCAGCGGCGTGAATTCCCGAATGAAGCCGAAGATGCGGCACAGTTGTCAGCGGCTAGACACAAGTCTCGCAGAGACTGGAAGGAGACGCGAGTCAAAACAACAGCTAGTTTAATTTTTACAAACAGGTTCTTGCTTGCGATTAACTGATCCAGTGCAGACTTCACAAAGTTGATTTAGACTTCCATTTCATAAAATTAGTTTACTAAATTTGTTGCACTGAGACATATTTCTTTGTGCATTATTTCGACATTCGCCTCTTTCGTGGCTGCGAGCGTAATGAATAACGGTAATGAATAGGCCTAGTGGTAATGAATAAAGTACCACAGTATTTGTACTGGCGCGATGAAAGTCCTTCGTTCATTGAAGTCTTCAAATTTGTTTGTAAAACTTCAACCAATTGGAACAGCACATGTAGATTTCATCTCTGTAGTTGTTATCACAGATTACAACGGGATCTGCTTCGTTGTCGGTGTCGCGATAGTCATTGTGGCTGTGATTAGTATTTGGAGAGTGAGTTTAAAATGGAATATCATTCAAGTGAAATCTTTATAGATTCTAAATTACATACAAACCATCCATTTAAGATATATAGAGGTAAATAAATAAACACTGGCAGGACAACGTCTGCAGGTTCTGCTAGTTATTAGTTTAAATCTACAGGATTTGTTTTCTTTTGTTGCGTTCGAAGTGTGTAAGGTAGACGCTGGCATAATGCAAGGTTATGGCTCTATCTTTAAATGATTCGTGCAATGGGTAATTTTGATTTAATATAATTTCTCGGACATACGCCACTGCAGTTTTGCACAGTTTTTCATAAAAAAAATAATTCAAGAACGCTAATTAAGAATTAAAAAAATTGAAAACCTAAATCCTCAGATAACAAGCATTCAATGAGGCGATGTTAAACAGATAAAAAAAGTCCCTCGTTGTGTTGACCATATTTATTGATTTATACTTCTTCTCTGTGGCTTTATGTTTTAATTTTTTAAATTATTAATTAGCGTTCTTGAAATATATATTTTTTTCCCCATGACGAACAGTGGAATACTTGCAATGGCACACGTCTAAGAAATTGTATTGAAACAAAGTTTTGGCCAACGAAGGCCCGGGCTGAGACGACGACAGCCACACCGCTATCGGGACATACAACAAACTGCAAAACGCATCAGAGATACCCCCTTCCCTTTACCCTTTGTCCTTGGGATCGCGCGTTGAAGCCTGCAGGCAGCGACGATCAATAGACTGGAGCGCGGGTCTAAATTGAGGCCGACCTAATGGTATTCAAGGGACAGGGCCCGACCCGAACAGCGAGGGAGAAGGTTTGTACAGGAGCGAGGGAGCAGGTTTGAACAGGAGCGAGCTGGTTAGCTCCGCGGAAGACTCAAGGATAAGTTCTGCACGCCCGGCGCACGGCCACCGAATCATGTCCGAGATCCGAAACTCTGAAACTTTTGAGATCTTCGAGCGTGGAAGAGGGGGTTCATCAAAAGCCCAGAGTTTCGTCTGTAACGATTCAGGGGCGGCTTCGTGAAGACTTCTTCTCGGGAAGGGCTGCCACACAAAGAAATATAACGCAGTTGCAAAACATGACATTAAGGAGCCCGTCAAGTCAGGGGTGTATGTGTGTTAGCGAGGCGGGTTGATAAGCGCGATGCTCGCTGGTGCTTCTAGCGCGGTATCGCCTCTAAGCTTAAGGCTCTGAACTGGCACGCAGTCGCCTTGTCGTGCATAGGACAACTGTGAAATTTGAGCGGTGACCGTAATATTGCACACAATTGCACTTTTCGTTACGGTCGCCATCTTGAATTTGTGACATAACGATAGCCATCTTGGATGACCTTGAACTTTTATTTTGAACTTTGACCTCGAACTTTAACATTTACCTTGACCTTTATCCTTAAACTTTGACATTGGCATTTAGCCTGGACCTTTGACCTTTGATCTTGACCTTTGACCTCAGTTGCCATCATGGATTCCGCTATCTTTTCATCGAGCGCCCCAATCCCTGAATGTTGCAATTTTCGTTACTGTCGCTATCTTGAATTTTTGACGTCATGGCAGCCATATTGAATGACCTTGAACTTTTTTATTCGGTGAAAATTTTGTTGCATTGTGCGCGCGCATCTGTTTTCATAACGCGTTTAAAGAAGTATTACTTCAAAAGCATTTTTATAATACAATGTGCGAATTGAATATACTAAGCCCAGTTTATAATTTGTTAAGATTCAAAATCCATCCAATTTTTATTACACTTCTCTTTTAATTGGCAACCCGATTTATAAGATGTAGCCTATTTACGCTAAAAAATAAATTATAAAATAGATTGATGGTTTTCAAAAATTCTATCAGAAATATATACACTTTATAATTCAATGTTTAGAAAATTTATATGCGGGATTCCGTGTCAATTGTCTAATAAACTGTGTTTGAATTTAAGGTTGAGCCGCCCAGATTTTTCAACCCTAATGATGTCTGCTGCAATGCAGAGCGAAACGTTGTTATAATTTACTACTTCAACATGGTTCAACATCGAAAACCAGGATAGTTTATGATCAGCAACTTAATTTTGATATTTTTATTCACACACGATCCATATGCAATAGAGTATGTTCAATTGTTTAAACTGTGATTACCTACGTCACAAAAATCACTGTCAAGTTATTTGAATTATGCTTGCAATGAAGAAGATTGATTAAGAAATTTTTAATGGGCATAAGCCATTTCTCGTTATTACTGTTACGAACGTAAGCCATCTGAAACCTCACAACTGCGGAGTTACGCGAGCCGCCGACACGTGTTTCGAGAGATTTCTGCCGTCGGGACGGCGCGGAATGACGCGACTGGCCCCGGCCGCTCTCGTGTCTTCTGGAATTGCGCTGGGGCCTATATATATGCCCGATGGCGTCAGGGCAGGGAGTCAGTGGAGTTCAGAGTGAAGTCGGGAATTTTCCCGCGGCAGAGTTTCCGGGCGATAGAGTGGCTAAGTCCCTGGACGAAGGTTCCTGGGCGAAGAGTTCAGTTCCGGGCGATAGTGTCGCGGGCGCGGCGGAGTTCCGAGTGAAGTTCCGAGCGAGGCGTCGAGTGGGATCTCGGTGAAGGGGAAGTGCGACGGCGATGGTGGAGTGCGGCGACGGAGTCCTGCGACGGAGGACCACGAGGGGTGCTGCGGCGAGAGTTGCGCCAGAGGTGTGGCCCAGCGAGGTGTGCAGTGTGTAAAAACGAGTGACTGAAGAAGCAACATTTTTTAAAGTGCAATTGATTATTTGCCATTTTAGAAGATTAATTATAAGTGACATAAGTATTGGCCATCAATAAAACTGTGTGTGTGGTGAAATCTATTATCTAATTGGGCTATCCTTTACGAACCCGGTAAAATCGTAACAATATCATGGCAGAGACGAACACAGCGGGGTGACGACGACAACGACAACACAGTTGTAACAAGAACAGTAAATACAGATAAACACCAACAGTGACAAAACAGATGTAACCAACGATAATTAAAAACAACACAGCGACGCACGTGCGAACCCAGTGATAAAACTAGACAAATATTCTAGACAACACAATTATGACGCCATAGATGAACAAAATATGCTTTCCGAAACAAAACAAAAAAAACAGATGCAACGTTTCGGGAACTGACACCTGTTCCCGCCATCAGGTAGAAATATACAGTATTTGTCTGTGCCGTGATATTGTTTCTGCCTGACACGTGGCTAATTCTCTGTGCTGTCTGAGGGTTCACACATTTGACATCGGCTGATTTTGACTGGTTTTTCTCTGTGTGTTTGTGTATTCTTCTTGCTTGTCTATTATTGCGGGATTTTTTTTTTTTTACGACCATCAGTGAGAACCAGCAATGGTATATGTTCATAAAAAAAATATGTTCTTATTCGATCGTTGTCGTGTGTTGCACACGACTAATTTTGTGTTTCGTAGACGCAAGTTCAAAGATCTACGCGTCAGTAGTTAACAAAAGAATCAGACAGCAATGAGGAAACGAGATATTTTTCTCCTCGGCTAGTCCGTTCTTCCGTAGCCCGAGGAAGTCAAAGAGTATTCTGCCCCCTCGTGGATAGAGATGGCGGATGATAAGGGGGTGGAGAGGATAGATGAATCGACTGGCGCGTGGGTCGAGTCTTTCTTCTCGTCCAACACAATGGCGGGGAAAGGAAACATCCATTTATCGAGCGTGGAAGCTGATTGGAGGCGGCTCGGCTCGGATGATAGATCTAAGGCTGGGGATGATCGGGCTTTCACACACCCCAGGCTTTTGAAAACCTTCCACGGCAGGCCATGTGGTTGCAGGTAGATCCGTCTCCCGACTGTGGTCTGGAAAGTCTTCTCATAAAATACTGTACATCATTGTTATCTGCTTGATTGGACTATTATATTAAGGTTTTAGTATCCATTATTATGCTTTCGTTTATTCGTTTTTTTAATCCGTGATACGAAATAAATTAATTTTTATATATAATGGTTATTTTTATGCAGCTTTAAATTAAAATACCTTTTTTGCAATTCTACCATGAACATGTGTGATGTACAATTTAAGCTGAACTAAATACGGATTAGTTTAGGAATCTCCTCTGTAACGAGAACTACTCAATACGAAATGCTAATAATTATGTTTGGTTGAAGTGATTAAAAAATTAAATTATAAGTTATTAGAAATTGAAAATTTTTTTCAGTTGTATGTACTAATTTATTTATTAAATACTTAAGTTTAATTTCAAACGATATTATTTTAGTTTTAAATGCGTGTAATGCCAATAAAAGCCTTTCTGTGTTATAACGAAAATTGTAATGTCTAGTTGTCAGTTAAGCCTCAAAAGAGATAGGGATCGCTTTTGAAACAGACACGAACGAAAGTCTCAGCGTTTCGTCTGTGTTTTGTCAGATCGAGTCTTTGAAAAGCACAGACGCGCTTCTTCAAACTCGCTGCCGGACCAAAAAAAAAAATTGGAGAACTCAATCACTGAATCTGGCGAGAATTACATTTCCTGCCACAAGCCACGTGACTTTTTTTTTCTTCCAGTTCCTCAGACGTTCGTCCGGTTTTGAAGTTTACGCCATAGTTCTCCGGTCACGTGACTGGGACGAGATATCTGAGTCGACCAGCTCGAGTCAGCAAACCAGGTCGTTTATGGACTACCCTTTACAAAGGTACGCACAAAAAAACCCTGAGAAATGCAAACAGAACATTTTTTTTATACGTTTACACGCGGAAAATATTTTCCGTACTCTAACAAAAGATACCTTTGTAAACCAGTTGCCAAGAAACAGTGTGTAATACTACAAGAAATAAATGTTAAATATGTACAACTTAAAACTATGGTTATTTTTTTTTGCATCTGTGAAGTTCGTTTTTCGAAAACGAAAATTAGGGCACAATTTAATATCACAATAATTGAAGTTTCTTTCAGGCGTAGATATAATTTTTTTAAATTTGCAAAATATACTTGAAGACTAAATATTTGGTATTTATTTATTTTTTATACTTACAAATATGCACATTTAAACCTGTAAATCAATTCAGGGAACGGGTTTTTACGAATAACTTTTAACTTTTCGTGGTACGCGGGACAACAACAAAAATCACAAATGCCCCGGTTGAAGCATCCAAACCCATTGTAACTGCGAACTTTATTTTTTTGTGTAGCGATACAGTCGCTATTAAAAAAAATGAAAATTTACAAATATTTGTAACTTGACGTGGATATTTTTGTTCCATTTGCAAAAACAAAACAAAAAATGTTTGTCTGTAAAGTCTGTTTATGTACGATAGTTTAACGTGACAACGTCATAACAAAACATTGATGAAATGATTGCATACTTTTATGAATACAATTGAATCATTTTTATTGAATTATCACTATTTTGTATGGATGAAAAGGAGTGAAATGAAATCTACAATTTAATTGATAAATTTACTTTTACTTGCACTCATTAATTCAAATATGTTTATTCTTTAACGAAGAGATTATTTTAACTATAACTTTTATACATGTTAGCTATTTAAATTCTTCCAATCTGTGTTATTCTGTTCCAATCGAGTGGAAGAGAGATAGATGTGGCGCAAGCGTACAATGAGCGTAACGGGACACAGCGTAACGGGACGATGTGCGTAACGGGACACTTTTTCGTGCGTGCAGCCGGCGTTCATCGATTTATTAGACGTCACTTAAAAAAAATTAAATATTACAATTGGTAACTTGACGTGGATATTTTTGTTCCATTAAAAATATATATATATATTACGGTGTGCTCCGTAACACTTTCACCTCCGTGGCTGAAGCTGTGCATAATTCACGTATAGTTTACCCTGCGTGCAAAGCATCCGGCAGCTGCAGGCACAGTGTCGGCGTGCGGTCTGCAGGCCTGTGGGCGAGCCATCCATTCCAGCGAGAACACCTTGTCGGCGGGCGTAACTGGGTTGCTCCGCCAGGAGGTTTTCCCGACCAGTTTAATATTGCACGAGCCGCAGGGCTGCAAGGAAAATGAGAAGCTTCCCTCTCCCTCCCGTCAGTACCTCCTTGACCGTGGTGGTTGGCTTGTGAGGGGTGCCAGGGGGGGGGGGGGGGAGGATCCGGAGTGGCTCCGGGAGTAACAGCGACGTCCAGAGAGGTGAAAACACACGCACCGCTACTCGCATCCGGGGCCCGCGAGAAGATGGGACCTAACTGCTCCCGGGTGGATACAAAAAAAAAATGATGATTTGTTTCGGGACGGATGGGGTGATTGTCGTAATGTCGTCTTTCTTTCGCAGCTTCTGCACGGCGGGAAAAGGGAAGAGAGAATGTGCGCCCAACAACACGGGAATGATCCCAAAACTTCAAACTCCTACTCTGAAGTAGAGGAAAAGTGATACAAATCAAAACAATATGATTTTAAAAACATTATGACTAATTCAATTTGATATTTTCATTATTAATAATACATAATTATACAACATAAAAAAGTGAAACTATCTACCGAAATATAATTATTATAATACTAAAATTATAAAACTCAAAATCCGACAGTATATTGAAGTAGAATACTTAAAAATAATGAGGTATCTTAACCAGAAACTATTGTAATTCGCAAGTATAATAAGAATTTTAGTTACAGCATTTACAACAAAATTTGATGAAATATGACATTCTTACACAAGCAATTAAATTTCAAAAAAATTGGAAAATGGTATGCAAAGATTTTATAGTTTTGTTTTAAATGTAAATTGTTTAATTGTTTTCAGTAATTTTTAATTGATTTACTGGTAGTTAATAATTATATCGCTGTGTCTGTTACTTCGTTAGCACATCTTTCCAATTAATTATAATTATTTACCAGACGGCAATGAACTAGTTAAAGATTTAAATCGCTTTTATTGGACTCATGTATCCATATATTAATAAGCAGTATCATTTTATAAAAATCTTTCATCAAAGACCAGTCTTCTTAGAAGTTTGATGAAAATGTGTATTTTATATCACCCTCTACAAAATATTTAATATTATATATAACAAGCTGTCCCAAAATATTTTCTTATATTGTGTACCAATAGAAATTCAAACTAAAATTTACAGATAAATGCTAAATAAAACACTACCGAAAGTCTGAATGACTTTTAAACTTTAAAATACTACCCAGTTCAGTATTCTACAAAGTTCACTTCTAAAGACACATGCAAAATTATAACTACTTTGCGGTTTAATGGCTAATAGCCTAAACTAATCTAAGCGTGAAATTTTTTACCGGATTCATATAATTTATATTTAATGGTTACTTTCTAGAAGCCTATTTTAGAAGTCTTAACGGATGAAGATTTAAGAACGTACGTATCCAGAAAAAAATCGTGGGATGAATTGTTTCTATACCGCATACTAACTTAAAATAATTAAAATAATTAATGACGAAATTTTTTATGGGGTGAAAACCAGCCCTACTTCGTAAGAGATGTCGGTGTACCCTCATTACAATACTTCATTCTAGCGCCAATGCTTGCCTGTAAATTTGTTAAAATTAAATTTCCTGTGTCATACGCAAAAGTTTTACAAATCAAATGTCCGCATTTTCTTTTGTTTCACACTCATACGTATTAACTTGAATTTTTTTTTCTAGAAACAACGTAATCTTGCAATCAGACCCGTATCAAGCCTCTGCGAGGCCCCTGGCATTATCCCGAAAAGAGGCCCTTTTCGAAGGATTGAACATACCCCAAGGATAAAACAGGGGGTTCGGAAAATTTTGTATTACAAGGTGCAAAATGGTGCTATTATAGGTGTTTTTAAAACCAAAATATTAAATATACAGTTTGGAAGAATTGCAATATTTTCTGCTGTTGTTAATTTTTCCACGAATAAGTATTACATTAACTTAAGTTCAGTTCCTGTGGTACGAAAAAAAACAATACAACTCCAAAGGTTTTTCAATAAAATATATGTTTTACATTGAAAAAAAAAACCACTGTAAGTCTTTCACTACATATTTATTTTATTTATACTTAAGAGAACTAAGTATTATTAATGTTTATATCAGATTACATCAAAACATGCAGTAATAATTAACCTATAAGTGTTTTTAAATTATTCAAGCTGCGACTGATTAATTTCTGAGGTTATATTGAAATCAATTAATGGTATTTATGGTATGTAAGCTGTAACAATACCAATTTTTATTTCAATAATGCAAAAAAGTATTAATGAAAGATTGAACTTCAAAATCAAGTATAACTTCCTCTTTAAGCACTAGCACCAAAGTCTACTTCAAAGTTTTCAGTCTCTTACACATACTGTCTATGCCTATGAATAATTTAAATAGGCTTCTTTCTACATTTTTTTGAGGCAAAGTCTTTGATGACATCACTAAAGTCTAGCGTTCTAAGTATGTCACATTCGATACTGAGAATGCTCAAACTGTTTAATCTTTCTTGTTGCATAGCACTTCTTTTTATATTTTTAATAATCTTCAGTTTTGAAAAAGATCGTTCACCCGAAGCATTTGACACCATCATTGATAAGAACATTCTCAGAGAAATTTCCACATTCGGAAATGCTGGCAACAATCCATTTTCATACAGATGATGATAGATGGCTTGTAAATTCAACTTCTTTGTAGGAGTAGATCGACACCCAACATCATCACCTCCTTCCAAATTTTCTTCGTACATTACAATATTTATTTCCCCTTCTGCTTCCCCAGAGTTTGCACAATCGGAACCATTATAAAGGTGTACAAGCTGCAAAATGTCTTTATTTTCTGTAAGATAACTTTTTAAATGTAGGCATTCTTCAACAAGCTCCGACTTGTTTACATCTTGTTTGTATACTGAAGCAAAATTGTCGCAACAAATTTTCAGTTTGTCTTCTTGAAGATCAATTAAATCCTCCAGAAATCCGAATATCTTCATAACTCTTCTGTATGCTTCTGTGCGTATATTTAGATTCAATACCAATGAGTCTATGATTGGAAGGTAGGTCTCAACTCTAAGTTTATCTCTTCCTTTGAGAATAGTATCTGGGTTGCTGCTGTTGTCAAAAAACGTAAGCCGAGTGCTGCGTCTATTTGTTCTTTCCTCAGAATTCTCACTATTTGTGTTTTCAGTTGATGCCAAAGCGGAACTTTCGTAGCTGTCAAAACTGCCCTTTTCTGTTCAACATATGATTTTAGAGACTCGAGAACTTTAACAGCTACTGACAAAGTAAGAGAAGGTTTTTGCAGGACTGTGTTGACCTTGTTGATTCTTCCCAAGATATCATTCCAAAAGTAAGTGAGAAACACTGTCTCAAATCTTTCCATGCATTTCTTCAAACCCGCAGCTTTTAATTTCGTGTCAGCATACTGCTCGGTGTCATTTCTAATCGCATCCAGTACTGACTCAATCACTTCATATCCTTCGCTCAATGCTAAAACAGCATCTGCCCTAGCTGACCATCTAGTGTTGGAGAGTGGTTTAAGCTTTTTACTTGAATCAGTCATAGCAGATAACAAAATGTTCCATCTGCTAGTTGACGCTGAAAAAAAGTTGTACAGTGATTGAATGAAGTCAAAATATTTTGTCGCATTTTGGTTGCTTTCTGCTGCTACTACACCAACAAGATTCAGAGAGTGGGAAGAACATGGTATAAATTCTGCTAGTGGGTTTTCTTGTTTGATTCTTGCTTGCAAACCAGTATATTTGCCACTCATGTTTGATGCATTGTCGTAAGATTGTCCCCGACAATTTTCAAGAAGAATGCCACAGTTTCTCAGCAAACCAGTTACTTCTTTGAAGAGTGTTTCGGCTGAATGCCCATTAATGGCAATGAATTTCAAGAACCTTTCAGTTGTTTCACTATTTATTAAATACCTAATAATAAACGTAAGTTGATCAGTATGTGCTACATCAGGTGTGGAGTCTACACATATCGAGTAATACTTGGCCTCCTTAACTTCTAGAACAATCTGATCAAACACTTTTCTCCCCATCACTTCTATGAATTCATCACATACAAAAGACGACAGGTAAGAAACATTTCCTCGGCCTGTATTTCCATATTTCTTTATATGTTCTTTTAGAAATGGATCATATTCACTTATCAACTCAAGTGACCCTAAATAGTTCCCGTTATGTGGATTACCAAATTTCTCTTGATCTCCTCTGAATGGTAGACCCCTTTCAGCTAAAAACCTTACGACAGAGACAACTCTAACCAATACATTCTGCCAATATTCACATTCCTTATTAATTTCGATCTGGAGTGCTGTATCAATTCTTCCTACTTCTTTGCAGCGTCTCAAGTACACTAACATATTACTTCTATGCTCCTTCCCATTTTCGTGGCCGGTTAGAGACTGTGTTGCATGTTTCCAATCGTTGAAGCCTTCTGAACAGAAGGGACTGGAAGAATTAGAACCAAAAAGTTTACAAACAAAGCAATATACTCGACCAGATGATGGTGAATACAGTAACCATTCACGCCTGATTTTCTCCCCAGTCTGAAGCTCCCGGAAAAACATGGATGGACGCAATGTTCGTGACTCAATTACTTTTTTGCTATCTTGTGAACACTCATATTTACGAACAGAATCAATAAAATTGTGGTGGAAATTTTGACAGCTTGAAGGGCCTTTCCTTATCCAATATTCTTGTAGTTCATTTTTAGAACCTCGAAATAACTCCCATTGTTCTACATCTTTACCTGGTTCCATTTCAACACAACTGCGTATTTCATCTTTTTCATGTGAAACTGAATTCTGAAGGTCAGAAATAGTTGCAGGAGAGCTGTCGGGATAAGCTTCCTGGACATTTACGAGTGGGGAGGATGACGGTGACGGACCAGGAGATGAAACATTGTGATCAACTGGAACTGAATTCTGAAGGTTATAAATAATTGAAGGAGAGCTGTCGGGATAAGCTTCTTTAACATTTAAGAGTGGAGAGGATGACGGACCACAAAATGTAGCATTGCGATCAACTGAAAGACGATCTGAAGAACTAGAAGCGTGATCACTAATTAAGCCTAAATTTATTTCAGCACCAGAAACTGTTTGAAAAAATGAAGTCACTTTTGGTAAAGATTCTATAAATAGTTCACTTCTTTTAGCCTTTTGTCTTTTATGGGCACCACTTTCATAGATACGTTTCATGATTGCGATTAAGGAGCACTTTCAATCTTCTAATAAATTTTACAGTTACATGGTAGACTGTTCACCTGAAAATAAATTACTTGATTTAATCATACAATCAAAATAAGAAAATTGCAATATGTATATATATATTTAGACAAACACACACTATTTGGATCGGAAAACTACATAGGACATTTGCCTATCTGTGCAGATAAATGTATTGTATAAACCAATGAATTATGGAAATAAACAACTGTCAAATAGCTACATGAAACAATAACACAAGAAAAAAAATTAAAAAATTCGAACAGGCAAACTTAAAACCCAAAACCTTAGATATTCTAGCTGTGAACCTTCACCCTAGCCAACTGTTTTTTATGTTAGTCTCCTTCACGAGGTCGAGACAACACCAAGAGTCTAACATTTCCCCCTTTAGAACTATTATGTCAAGCCCTGTGACTATGTGACAGCGGACAATACAGACTTGTGTCAAGTGGTGACTCTAACGGACAAACACAAATACCCAATGCCTTACCCATGACTCAAACCCAGAACCGCAACCGCCCGCACCACAATCAGGCGCGCTACGGAAACCGGCAACTCGGTCACTATGCCAATACTGAAGAATGTGCATAACTTTAGAAAAATAAGGAAAATACATATATCTTAGTATCACGTTTTTAGAAGTTAAGTTTTTATATACTGTTAAGTAATTATATGACTTTGTCTTTTAATTACTAAGTAATTATACGACTTTGGCTTATAATTACTTATATACCCCAATCGCAACAGAAAATTAGAACATGTTCAATTATGGTTTCTGTTATATTTTCGGGTAAAGAAACTGTAAAACCCAGAAGCCCGTTATACAATGGCTCGGAAGCGAATTCGTTATCATAAAAACACATGTGAAAATGTGTTCTAATCCTGTAAATAATATTTGAATCGTAATCACTAGAAATACCACATATTATCACACACTGCACATTTCTCCTCTTTTTTCTGCTTCTATTTTCTGTTTTTTTTTAAAATATATTTCCAAACACTAATTAAAGGTGATGTACTGATGTACATAAGAAGCTGACGTAGATTCAATATGAATTTATAAACTATATACGACAGAAATGTTTGTTTAATGTTTAAACATAGGTAATATTGTAAATGCATAACCTTTTTCATTTATTTTGTAATCCTTATGACTTGTCAAATATCTTTGTACAATTGGGTATGAAAAATATCCTAAGGATGAAATAAAACAAACAAACAAACAAACAAACTACGTTTTCAGGTCCGCATCCGAGTTATTTCGCTTCTGCGCCATTGTAAAACGATCTTAAAAACTACTACGGAACTGGGCCTCATATGAATAAACAGTAGGCTAAATTTCTTATGCTATTGCTAAGCCTAGTGATACAAATCACTTACCGTTACTGTACACACACTTTACAAAACGGCAATTTATTTGTAGTAACAACACAGAAAACAAACTTTCGCTTACTCTCATAGCCCAGCGCAGAACTGTTTCTTTACGCAGTAGATCGATTCCTCGATAGGTAAAACGCACATTGTTTAAATGTACTGCCAACAGATTGCGCGCAGTGCACCTGCACGCTGACCACCATTCGACAGCTAGCTGCTTGATACGATTCCTTTCGATTGGTTTGCTAGTGTGTAATGTATAAATTATTAAAAACGTAAAATATATATGTAAGAAATTATGTATTATCGAATATTTTTTATTCCTCAAGCCGGAACAAGAAATATTTTTCTTGCAATTGTGTATTGTCACACACTTGTCACAGACAGAACAATTGTAGTGTGTGTTTTCTTTGGCGATGGTGATTTATGTGAGGCGCAGACTGAGGCCCCCTGGGGGGCGAGGCCCCCGGCGGCCGCCGGGTGCGCCTATACGTTAATACGGCACTGCTTGCAATAGCTTACAAGAATCAAAAGCATGCTGCAAAGAGTCGGGCAAAGTAGTAAATAAATGAAACAGAAAAAAGACAAAACCCTGCAAGATTATAATTCCAAGGCATGGTTTGTCCCTACCAGGGACATCTGAATCAGTCCACGCGTACAACAAAAATATTCTTCTTACTTTCGTATGCATAATTACCGTGCTTAAAATTGATGACATAATTTTAACTCTGAAATTTCTAAGAATTTTTAGTTCTTAGAACTATGACTTAGTTTATTTGAGGCGAATTCATTGTTTGGTAGTGAGTAAACTAACTACTTTTTTTTTAAAAGGTGTGCTAGTAAAGCGGTGCCAAAAAATTTATCTTTAGCATGATGTTAACTTATTTATTTTATAATCATTAGAAGTGTTGAATATTTTACCTAATAAATTGAACCAAGGAAAAATGATTATTAAAGTGTACAGAATTCCAGAATTCCCTCTATCTCTATCGCGGAATCCACTAAGACGTATTCCACTGCACACGGATGATCATCGTGTTTCGGGTTGTTGTGGAGGGGGGGGGGGGGGAAGGGGCGAGCATTCAAATTAGCTGGCAAGCATTACAGATGTTTACTCCACTTGGGCAGCCACTAGGCTATCAGGCCATTCATCTCGGGATGAAAAGTTAAGTGGTGAGGAGAGAGAGAGAGAGAGAGAGAGAGAGAGAGAGAGAGAGAGAAGGGGGGTTGGGAACAGGAAGGATAAATATTTGGTCCCACAAGGCACACCGACCGCCCTTCCGCGCTGGCAAATTGTCCTGGCCTGCAGTGGACAGTTTAATTACACATTGCAAATGGCGACCTCTCCAGCCCTTCCCCTCCATCCCCCTCAACGACTCAGCGGAACCCTTGGACGGATCCCGTCTTGAGTTCGGGTTGTAATTCCCAGCCGCTATCAGAACTGGACCCAGAGACGCGCACTTCGTGAAGGGGAGTGCGGGGGGAGAGGGAACCATAACCACCGAGATCTTCATCCCTCCAGACACTTTGCAGCTTTCCTTCTCGTCGGCACAATGGGACCTCAGGGAGGACAGACGTCTCCCGGGACTCATTGCGTCTGGTCAGCTGTGCGGATTGGGGTGGTCTATACCCTGCGAGCTCATGTTTAACCAGTGACACAGTGTACTTTTTTTTTTTTTTTTTTTTTTTTTTGTAAATTGAACAGAAATATTCATTTAAAATTACACATATGTGAAAATTTGTACATTTACATGAAAACATCTATACTGCTACAATTCGGATTCTTACACAGTTGTCGAAGTACCTCAAATATTTAAAGTTATTTCTAAGATGTTCCCTGAAATATTTTCCATTATTAATTGCGTTCATTAATAAGCATTATAAAACAATAATAATTCTGAATATTATATTATCTTTTACATGGTTAAAAAATTTCTATGCTTGAACATACCTTAAATTAAAATATAAAATTATGCACCAATTTCCGTAAGTAATATTCAGTTTTAACGCGAGAAACGTATTTCATATATGCAAAAATAACCAAAGGTATGTGTTGTACAAATTTATGACATCTTTCTTGTAGTATCACAAACTTTTTCTTGACAGTAATATCGAAAAATATTTCCTGCTACTGGTGCCGGTGATAGGTGCCTGGCGCTGGTCCGCCATAATGGATTGTGACCACGGCGGGCATCTTGGATGACCTTCATATTTGACCTTGATCTTTGACCTCGAAAATTAAAAATAAAATATTAATAATAAAAAGGAAAATAAAAAACTACAAAAAATACTGGCTTGTGCTAGAACTCTATACTTGCTCAACAAAGGAGAAGTACACAAGCTGGCAAAAGCTGTTTTTGTATTATTTAAAATTTTATTATTTTTGTTTTTTATTATTATCTATATTAATTATTATTTTTAATTTTTTATGTTTCACTGATCTTTTTTTTTTAGAAAAACTTGCATTCGTTTTTTCCTTGTGCTCCTGTTTATTCCTTTGTCATTATTTTGTTTGTTTGTCTCCATGTTCTCCTGATTATTCCTGTCAATATTCTGTTGGATTCTTCCAATTTATTCTGGTAATTCACGGTGACGCTTCTGTTGGTTTTTCTCCGTGTGCTCCTGGTTATTCTTGGCGAGACTTCTGCTGATATTCTCCGAGTGCTTCTAATTATTTCTGAGAAATCAATCTCTGTATGAAATTTTTTTTGCCTAATGAGGCATGCAATTTTATTCAGAGTTTCGAATAAATTGCCTATTTTCTGTTACTATATCAGCAATTTCAATAAGTAAATAAGGTGTAATCCAAACAAAAAATATTCATTACTAAGTGGAATACTATGCCTTTAAAAAGCTGAAAAACATCATGCAAGACGAACTTCCTTCTTCTTGATGTCTAGCGAAGCCCACTTCCTTTTGCAACTGTGATAGCTAGGGGCAGGAAATTTTCGGGAAAAAATCTGAACGCTTACTAGACTGCAACAAGGTATACCCACACCAGCGGTTTCTTCCTTGTGATTGGCGGCCGTCTGCGAGAGAAGTCGTTGCCTTGTTTGCACGAGCCACTAAGGACGAGTTTGCTTCCACACTGAATTAGTGTGATTGGTTGTTGTAACAATCGACACGCACCTCAAAGTAACTCATCCAATCACGAAACACAGACGATGCTACAGTGTTTTAACTTCCAGCTACTCTCGGGATCTATTCGCGAAATTTTCGTGGCCCTAGTGATAGCACATCCCGCATCCCTCAAAAAAAGTAAATAATATTTACCTCAACACAACATGAGGTGGCATCTGTTGGCAGGCAAAGTAACATGGGGGAAAAAATTTTCATGGAAGCAAAATAAGAATTAAAAAATGAAAACATAAACCCACAGAGAACAAGCCTAAATCAGCTGATGAAAAAATGATAAACCCAACGATGAACCTAAACAGATATCATGGTTAACACAGCGCGGACACTTCAGACGAACACATTCGAACTTAAATATCAGACAGCACAAAAAAAATCAGTGAAAGGAATTTAGTCATAAAAAATAACAACAGTAAAGACTAACATAGTTGGCTAACAATGACGAGACAGATTCAGCAGTAACAGTAAATGCAGACGAACAACAAAACCGGGAAATGCAGCAAATATACGACTACAACAATGAAGATAAACATATATTACGGACAACACCGACGAACACAGTAAGTTTCCTATGACAACAAAATGGCAAATTTTTAGGGAGCTGGCATCTGGTCTGGTCATCGGGCACAAACGGACTGATATCAGGCACTGAAAAACAGGGTTATTTTTATATGTTCTACCTCCCTCACTAACACAAGGGCTCTCTTTTAAAATCATCATGCCAACGAAAACGCTATTTCCTTAGATTTTTTTTCACTCTCTAAAAAAATATTTTACTAACCAGAAGAGTAAGTAATATGATATATAGTATTTTGAAAATGTATTTCGACCCAACTTATAGTTTTCGAAATACAACTGTTCTTATCATTGTATGTATACTATGCTTTTGTATTTTACAAAAGTAATGTTTCTTTTTTACAACTATCATAAGGTATGTAAGAGCGAAAGAAGTCAAATGTTTGGAAAAGACAATTATTAGGTTATTGTTAAAAAAAATTATAAATAAATACCTCACTCTGAAATGTGTATGGAACAAATTTCCGAAAAGCTTGTATTTTGACACGAGGCAAATTGTATAGATTTCAGTCAGCTTATAACATCCACACGAATTAAATGAAAACATTTCATTATAAAAAAACATGAAGTTGTTGGTCTATATGATGTTCATTTTTGGTATGTATGAGAGTACAACTATCATAATACTGTTACGAACGCAGACAGGACCACGACGCGCGCCAGGTTCGGAGCTGGCTGGCGGTCCTGCCAGGCCACATGCGTCATGCGCCGTGTCACGTGCGGCCCACTGACGTAATGAATACCACGCGTACCTGGCCGGATTACAAGAGTCGTTGCTACCCCCTTCCTCCCCTCTTGTATCCAGGCGCGTCACCCTAGCCTTGGTGCTATTAACAATCGCTGAGCGGCCTTGGGAATTCTGCGGGTCACCGCGTGAACGAGCGCTGCTGTTCTCGACGCTTCGGGCGTCGGGTCGGCGCGGAATGACGCGACTCGTGACAGCTGCTCTCATCAGTTCTAGAAGGGCACCACAAACTACTTAAGCATGTGAAGCCGGCCTCTGCAGCAGTTTTTTTGGGGCGATAGAGTCTCACGACGGTGAGGTCAGGTGAGTACCGAGAGTGCGGCGACAGGTTTTTGGCGAAGGAGTTCCGCGGTGAGTTCCACGACGAGTTCTGCGAGGAGTGGGGCGAGAGTTGGGCGACAGATTCCCGCGACAGAGTTCCGCGGTGAGTTTGGCGACAGGTGTTTGGCGACAGAGTTCCGCGGGTTGTGCCACGTGAGTTCCACGACGAGTTCCTTGAGGAGTGCGGCCCAGTGAGGAGTGCGGACTGTGGAACTCGACAGACACTGAGCGACTTGAGAATAAAAAATTTGAGTGCGAGTAATAGGTGATTAAGTATTTTTAAATAATATTATTTATTAATGATGTAAATATTAGTAATCGATAAAACTGTAATAGGAAAACTCTATTAAGCTATCCCTTACGAACCCAGTTCTCTCTCCCATTATTAAGTACTAAGAATACTCATTTTGTTCATATAGTGGCTTTTTATAAATATGATTATTTCTGTAGCTTCACTTGTAATTAAAATTGTATATAGTTAAATTAGCTCTTAAAAAATTCTTACTTAAGAAATTAGATAAAATTATTTGGAAAATATTTCAGTGACGAAAGTATTTAAATATATATTAAAGCTGACACCTTCGTCTCAAATATGATTTAAAAAACAAAAAAAAACTTTTTTTTTAATCTGTGTATAGGTTCTGTTGTTTAATGTGGCCTAATTGATTATTATACGTGAAAGCTAGTAAATAATACCAATACAATTATTTTTGTTTGTACCACTGTGTATGTGCCGCGTGTGTCTGAATAGTTAAGACATGTTACCTGTGCTTGTTTCCTGACGCTGCTCCGAAGAGCCACGAAAGTATTTCCCCAAGTCCGGGCTTAATTGAGCGTGAAATATTGGCGTGATTGCCGCGCGCGGAGCCGGGAGAGAGAGAGAGAGAGAGAGAGAGAGAGAGAGAGAGAGAGAGAGAGAGAGAGAGAGAGAGAGAGAGAGAGAGAGAGAGAGAGAGAGAGAGAGAGAGAGAGAGAGAGAGAGAGAGAGAGAGAGAGAGAGAGAGAGAGCCCGCCAACATTTGCATAGCCACAAAGCCGGCCATGAATCATGTTACGCGCCTCCGGCGTTCGCCAAGTCTGCCCATGCGGGGCGGGCTTACGTCGAGCGTCGCTATTGGCGGAACACACCGCAGCTCCCCGCCCTCCGCAATTAAACTTCCAACCCGCGCGAGGCAGCATCGCCGGCGTGTAAATCACTCGAATGATGATGCCCGAAGGGTAGGTGCTGTTCGCCTTCTTAAGCAACTGTAGTGCATTTCTAATGGGGTTGAAGGATGCTCTCAGTTCGGGAGAACATCGTGTTTGGTTTAAAGTCTTCGCTACAGATTTATCTCTGTGTTACGACGTGACCTCATATGTACAGCACCTTATCTATTACTTTTTTAAGTAGGGACACCTGTATTTCGCGATTTCATTTCATGTCAAGGTATTTCACAAAACACTGTAGCTTTTTCTAAGAGTCATGGAACATTGTGAGGGTGCAGCAGTACGGTGACCACATTCTCATTGGCCCCGTCAAGAGCGGGACGACACCTCTCCCCGACCTCAGCCTATAACCACAGGAGAAAAGCTACAGTATTTTGTGAAATACCTTGACACGAAATGTATTCGCGAAATACAGGTGTCCCTACTTTTAAGTTATTTTATTTTTGCGCCATAAATTCTTATGTGAACGTATTTTAAATTGATACGCTACCAAACGTCTAGATATTCGAGAACTAACTTTGTAAAATTTCGTAAGTTTTTCACCACAATTTAACATTTCATATATATATATATATATATATATATATATATATATTCACAGAAAAGTCATTACAAATTAAATGGCTTTAAAAGGTTTCTCACTCTATGGTAAATACTTTATGATACCTACAATATATTATACCTATAGTGTCAGTGTAGTATAAATAAGTGAATCTATTAAGTACAAAAAAATTGGTTTTAGAGAAGGTCATAATAATAATGATACCTATATTTGTATATTTACACACACACACACACAAGCTGATACACCGTGCCTTTTTACGGAAGCCTAAAGACGGGAACGTTTTCTTTTATTATTATATAAGTTGTTAGCTGTTGTGTGATATTTGAGAACGTTAGGTTAGGTTATTTAAGATCTCGATGAACTGAATTTATCAATCATTTCGTTGTCTAACATTATCCAGTCAGCGTTGGGAAGGCCTAGGTTTACACGAATGAACGCTGAATTAAATTTTATTTTAGTTATTATTCGAACTCTACCCAACAAGTTTGGATGATACTAAGTTAACCCGGTTAAACCTAGGTTTTCTTCTTCTTTTAACATAACCCGTAGCAAATATATGTATATATATAATATCTGTAAGCCTTAAAACAATGTTAGCCTCAACATGTATTTTAACTTAAAAAACTACCCCCCTCAAAAACTATGCAAAAGAAAGGCTAGTTTGGTCAAACTAAACTGCGATGGTGTTTTTAATTTTTCATGTATTTGACGATGAGTCAGTTTCAGCAATAACAGTGAATGCAGACGAACAACCAAACCTGGACAACGCAGGAAATATACGATGTGCGTGGGAAGTGGTCGCTGGGGTATCACCTGGCAAGCCGCTGACACGCTGCAACCCTCACTGTGGTCAGGGAATAAAAAAAAAAGCACATGTTTGGTTAAGGAGGGGGGGGGGGTCGTGGGAGCGAGCCCGATGCGCGCCTCACCCCATCGCTCGCCGCAACAAGCGGGCGTCAAGCGGCCCTTCCCACGCTTTGAACCTGCGAGACCTCAAACCTCCATCTATGTACCTGCTCGTCAAGCCAACTCTGCAACCAAGGGTGATTCTCCTCCCCACTTTCATTTGTGATAAATAAAATAAACACTTTATATTTGCAAAATAACAGACGCTTTTTTTTTCTGCTGATTAACAGAAATTCCGTAAATTAAAGATAATTATTTTTTAACCAACAGAACTGTTCTTAAAATTATTTTAATATATTACGTATTAGATAAAGGTAAACGGCATATATATATGTATATATATGTATATGTATATGTATATATATATTGTCGAAAATCAGGTCCATGGTGGGGGGTTTAGTATTCTTTTTTCATATCTTTGTCGCTTTTATCGTAGCCTTTTCATTATATATTTTAAAATTTCTTTAGTTAATCAATTGATTCAATAGTTGACGTGGAGCTCCAGTGGGTGCGGAGCTGACGTTTGATTCGCGTCAAGAAATGTAGTTGAAAATACAATTTGCGCATTCATATTTATCACGCTGGACAATATATTTTTTAAAGAATTCTACCTTAAATTAATGCCGTGTCCGAGTTTCGTATTGTAAGTTTATTTGCAACATTAGAACACAGGAATTCGCTCGTGATCAACTCTGGTGAGTACTGAAGAGACCGTTCACTTTTTAAAAAAAAAAAAATGTTTTTCGTTTATGAGATGAAATATTGCTAGGCGTAGCTTCGTCTTTAGTCCATGTCTCCCGAAAGTACAGAATATACGGAGATTTTACGTACTTAAAAAGAGAAAGACGGGCCACAGATCGCATAGGTTTAGGTCATGTAGTTATTATTCAGTTGTTTTTTTTGTCACTGAGAGACAGCGTAACGAAGCGTGATACAACCATGGAGGTATAAGTACAACGATTAGTCTCAAAGACGGGTTCTAGTACCCACCTAGTGAGCTCTATGAGCTCTAAGTTGTTTATCCTTTTCCCACGTACACAATTTCCACACACCTTGCCTCTGGCGTGCACGCAGCCTCACACTATATTATTTTTGTAAATGGAACAGAAATATTAACATAAAATTATAGATATTTGTACATTTGTACATTTACGTGAAAACAAACGTATCACTACCAAATAGTGTTCGTATTGATATTAATTTGGATTCTTACCCAGGCATTATTGCACTGTACTGTCCCGGAACCTCCAATAATTAGGTCGTTTGTAAACCATTCTCTAAATAGCTTTCCAATATTGTCTGGGTAAATTTATAATAATTATGATTAAACAAAATTAAGACATGTTAATAGACGTTCAGTTATCTTTTTGATTGTTTAAAAAATTATGCTTAAATGAAACATCAATTTAGACATAAAATTATGCAACAATTTTCGTTAGAAAAATATACTCAGTATTATCTCGAAAAAAAGTATTTCATAAATGCAAAAATAACCATAGCCATACATTGTACAAAGCTTCAATATATTTACTGTAGTATTACAAACTATTTTTTTTTTTTTTTTTGGAAACTGGACTGGACCCGAAAATAATCTTTAATAAAAGTACAGATTTTTTTTCGGTGTAATTGCTGCGGGACTTGAAACGCGATGCATGTCGTGGAAATTTTAAACGGGAGTACTCTGCTTGTCGTTATAAAAGAAACGTGGCGAGGCCGACTGCCTCAGAAACCTGAAAGACAGAATAGTGTCCCGCTCACGTTTTCTCCAAGGCCCAGGATTCTGATTGGGTAGGACTCGTACTTGGTAGTGGTGGTTCCTATCGCTTGGAGCAGGCTACAAGGGTTCCCTAGCCCGATGCGGAGTCGACGTGGTGAGCGACGACACAGCTCCGGTACTAGCCTGGACAGCTAGCAGAGGTTGGATAGGCCTCCACCGGACCACGGGTTCACTGGGTGTTTTGAGGGGTCCCAGTGTGATGTAGGCGCCAGCAGTGCTGACAAAGTCTCAGGGCTCAGGACACAGCCAACTGTCTGGTCAGCTGAGTGAGATACGGTGCTGAGGCGGTGACTATGCTGGGTTGGTGGTCATTGCCGAAACACTATTACTCTCCCGATCAAACAACAGGGAGTGATCCCTAACAGTTATGTTTTAAATAAGCTCTGGAATCTATATAAAACGAACTGGAATGCTAGTCCCACCTACCCTATTAGGGCGCTTATGTGGGAGGTTAACGTGAGGATGCCGGCCGTAAGGTAGGAATAATCTGCCTCAACAAATCTTCTCGGCAATAGTAAAATGGGGTCGAAAGGGGAAAGAGAAGTGCACGGATTAAAATGGGAAAACAAAAGAAGATCGTCAGCTGCGTATCGCCTACTCTCCGTCCGTCGTTACATTCTCCAATCGGCTGACGGACCGACCAAAGATAGAGGAGGAGTAAGGGTGTACTTTATGGAGGGGGGGAGGGGGTATATGTCCCTCCATCACACCGAAATCCTACAAAAATTTATAAAAATCTATCATTCCCACCAACAAAAGGAAAGGAATTTGAAAGCAAACAGCGAGCAAAGTGGTTCTTTCCTCCCAACCCCTTGAAATAACATTCTGCGTTAAGCTCCTGCCAAAGAGTGGGGGGGAAATGTTTGGAAACTTCGACGCGGTTTGCTAGGCCTTTCAGCTGCTGAAATCTGTGAGGGAGAACGTAAAGTGAGCGCTTGTGTTTAAGTTTCCGCAATCCATTTCCTCCGATACCTCCACTTCTCAAAAAATACACAGCTTTGTTAAAAATTAACGCTCGACTACAGTGTGAAAATAGATATAAGTACTTGGAAACAAATTAATTTAAAAGATGCATAAGATTTAAATGGGCTCCGAAGTACATGATTACCGACCCAGTTCTCAGATATCCAAGCTTTTTAAAATGTTCAACTAAATAGTCAAAATAATCTGGCTGCAAAATATCCGCGGAATTTTCGTGAAGTTACGTATTTATTAAGTATACTTTTTGCTACTGAGTTTGCTTACTTGTTACACTAACTCACAAGAATAATTTTGAAGTGTAAACAAGATCTTCAAAAATGTGTACCACAATAACCATCTTCTTTCTTCCACAAGCTTATTTGTCATGTTAAAGATGGAAGACAGAGCTTGCAAGTCAGAATACAATCTATAGTTTTTATAAACACCCAGCAGTCAGGAACTGCGAATAACTTTCCTTTATTACAGGAACACTCTTCGTTTAAAAGTCTGTAAATGTATTGCTATTTCTAACAGCATAATGTGTAGTATCGAATATTGACATTATCTTTGAAAGATTTGTGCAATGGGAGTGCATGACTTGATGTAAGTTTTGGACATACACCATTGCTAAGCAATGGCGTATGTCCAAAAACTTACATCAAGTTATCGAATATTGACATCGAGGCTGCTGTTTGAATAAGTATTCTACACTGTAATTTTATTGTAAATTTAACAAAAATATTCACGTACAATTACAGATATTTGTAAATGTGTACATTTTCATAAAAACAACACTATCATTATAAACGATTGTTCGAATATACTCGGTTCGAATTCTTACCCGAGCATTTATACTTTGTGTTGTCCCAGTACCTAGAATACTTCAAGTTATTTGTAAACTGTTCCCTGAATAGCTTTCCATCATTAAATTCACACATTAATAAGCATAATAAAACAAAATAAAATTCTATAATTGAATATTCTATTATATGTTTGATGTCTTAAAAATGAAACATCACTTAAAATATTAAATTATGCGTCAATTATCGTAAGAAATACTCATTGTTATCTCGATAAACGTATTTCGTACCTGTAAAAATAACCATAGCCATGTGTTGTAAAAAGTTACAACATCTACCTTGTAGTGATACAAAATATTTATTGGAAACTGGTATCCAAAGTAATACTTTATAAAAGTATAAAAACAATTTTTTTTTTGTTCTGTACTATTAAGCACATAGCGTCCGTGTTCCTAAAACGTATTAGGCGCAAAAAATTAGGGTAGGCTGTGTCGGGGCCTTGTCAAAATCTTTTTTAACGTGAATACGTTGTGTGAATGAGAAAATAAAAAAAAATATAGTTGTCACAATCGTCTATAGACGTATTTTCACCTTAAATTTACGAACGAAGCTGGAAAATTTATGGTTGTCTCCGTAAATTTACAGGTACTAAATTTATGAAAGTTTGTACCATCATCCACAAAAATAATTTTGACGTGACAACGTCTTATAAATCGATGAGCGCCGGCTGCACGCACGAAAAAGTTTCCGTTACACACATTGTCCCGTTACACTGTGTCCCGTTACACTCATTGTACGCTTGCGCCGCATCTATCTCTCTTCCACTCGATTGGAACAACCATCGATTTGACTTTTTCGAAGCACATTAAACTTGAAACACTCCCATTCGTTTCCTACTTTTACTATCATCTTCCTATCCTTAACAGAATAACACAGATTGGAAGAAGTTAAATAGGAAACATGTATTAAAGTTATAGTTAAAATAATCTCTTCGTTAAATAAATAAACCTATTTGAATTAATGAGTGAAAATAAAAGTAAATTTATCAATTAAATTGTAGAATTCATTTCACTCCTTCTATGTATCCATACAAAATAGTGATAATTCAATAAAAATGATTCAATTTTATTCATAAACGTATGCAATCATTTCATCAATGTTATGTTATGACGTTGTCACGTTAAAATATCGTCCGTAAACCGACTTTACAGACAACCAATTTTTTAGTAAACAAGCAAAACATTCACAAGCTTGCTAAGATCACTGCAAAATCACTATTATTTCATCCATTCGTGTCGGAGTACGAAGATACAGTTATTTGGGGAAAAAAATTGAATAACTCTTTGTTTTGTTTGGGGTGAATTCTTAGTTGAAAAGTCCGTGCATTTACTGTGATTTCCAACAGTGTAGATTGACGCACGCTGTTGATCAAAGTCAGGGAAGAAAAGTATTTTCTTTTTTTTTTCTTGCCGCGTGAAAGGTGGGGGAGAGGAGAAGAAAGGGGTTAGCGACGTAGAGGCGAGGCCTGGACGCAGTTGGTGGCGTCTCGGCGACTCAAAGGGAGATAGATGGCGGCGGTGGCGCCCTCCGCCAGCGCCCATTCGTCTTGGCTGCAGCAGGGACGTGGCGGCCGGACGAACTAGCTACATCTCTCCCTCGCTGTACCCTCGCTGCTGTGTTCTTTCTTCCGCCACAGCGCCGCGGGCGCTCATTTCTCGCTGACCCCAACACTCCTCTGCGGGGGTCACTCTTTAAGTGCCCCGTCTACCCGGGCACACACACGGTGCGCAGAGCTCCAGGAAAAACAACGCGATTTCAAAACTACTCGAGATATCCGAGTGGGGTCTGCTTGCGAAAAGCATTTAAAAGTTTGGTGAGGGTTGAAAAGTACTTCTGATTTCGGATTATTTTTTAAACTGTATTTTTAGAAGGGTTAAAATTGCTAAAACGCACGTTTTCAGAGTAATTTTTAGACGTAAAACAAACCAGTGCAGATTCTTGAAAGCACTTAAGGGACTTGCATTACACCTTTATCTTCATTTCTCCGCCATATAATTTTACGGCGGTCACCGCTCAAATTTCACAGTTGTCCTGTGCACAACGAGAAGACTGCGCGCCAGTTCAGAGGTGACACCGCGCTAGAAGCACCAGCGAGCGTCGCGCTTATCATTCCGCCTCACTAACACAGATACACTCCTCCTTAAGGAGGGGATCTTACCTCGTCCTCATGCGGCGGTCTCAGTCAGTTCGATACCGCTCGGAACAAAGCTGTTTAGTCAACGAGGCGCAGGACTTGGCTCCGGCCACTTGTCGAAAGTCAGCACACTCGTGATCTGATGTGGTCGCCCGCGCGAAGTAATAAGTTTTGTTTCCTCGTGGAGCATACTGACTGGAGCCTGTCTGTAAATATGTGGTTGCAACCAGGCGTAGGAGGTCCGGGAGATGTGATTTATGACTTGACGTGCCAAAACATTTGGATAAATAGTTAAAAAAAAATAAAAATATAATAGCAAAAATGTGTAAAAATTATTGCTTTTTGTTGCTCATTAATGTTTTTTCATAAAGAAATTCATATAATATTTTATTTAAGAAGTAATTTCGTATGGTATTTATTAGCTGTATAAATTTAGAAAAGAATATTATAGTGATTGGCCGTGACACAATATGTTTAAAAAAATATGAATTATTAGTATTTTTTAAACATTTTACAAATGCCTTATGAAAAGTGGACAAATTCGATTCATAACACGAAATTCAATGTTTATATAATGGTACAACTGAAGAAATTGTCGCAGATAAAAAAAGTGCCTTGAGGTGGTACACAAAAAAATTAGTGTATAATATTTCGTGTATTGCACATGGTTTTAAGTACGTTCATAATATAACAATAGTTAATTGTCTTTTTCGGCTAAATACGTCATTATTTAATGGTTTTTACGAACTTAATGTCAAAATTTTTATGACATCCCTAGCATGTACTGAAACCATGAAAGCATGCGGTATACAGTTTTGGATTAGCTGAGGGTGTGTTAACTTCGTCTTGTATCTTTTTATTTTTATTACATAATTCATTAAATCAGTAAGAAATAGGTTTTCACAAAAACATTTAAACCTTAGATATTCGGGGGTTCGGGAAAACTTGATTTTAACCTTATTTACGAATGATCTACCATAGTTAGAAAGAGTATGAAGACGAAGGCTGGATACGAACGGTTCATCTAAAAATCGCATTCGTCTCGTCGCCTGCCTTTAAGGTTTCTAGAGAGTTAGTCATAGTGTCCAATCAATACATTGAAGGCGAGGCGACACAGAATCCTTCGCTATGTTCACTATGTTCGCTATGTTCGTTGCGCCAGACAGGATAGTCTAGTTCGCGACGTCGGAAGAGACGCATACCGTGGGATTCGAGTGATGATTCCGACGATGGTAAGTTCTGCTGGCTCTCTCAGTATGTGAACGTAAAAAAAACGGTTTCGTGAATTCACTATAAAAGCATAAGAATTTAAAGAATTTTTATTCGGTGAAGCAGTTGCTTGTGAGGACGAAACCAAATTAATGGATTGTTTCAGGATAAATTCAACTAAGGTTTGATAGCATCCACTTGGAATCAAATCCCAGGCATTGTCCTGCATATCCTGCCTTCTCTATTCTTCCATCTATTCATTCCTTAAACATGGATATTTTCGTAATCTTTTAATCCATGTTTTCTGCTCACTTAAAAATTTAAAGCATAATACTGAGAGAAATTACACTTCATAAAAAGCAAACGCAGAAGTACAGAACAATTCCGCGGAAAAACTATTTTTTTTTGCATGCGTGAAGTCAGAAACGTTTTAGAAAAATAGCCGAAAACCAAACACCTTGCGACGTCGCCAACATAGCGAACACACCTTTGTGTGGCCAGTGACACCTGAGATATAGCTGGCTATATTTTACTCGCGTAGCGAACATTGCGAACATAGAGAGCATAGCAACCTGTATGGCCGTAGCTGAACTGTTGTATCTGCATGCTAAGCTCTATACATGAAGTCTACACAGAAAAGAAAAATTCTGTGCATTTACAAAACTTTCATTTGGAAACCAGTTGCCAAGAAGTAGTTTATATTACTACAAGAAATATATTGTAACTTTATATAACATGGCTATTATTTTTTAATATACGAAATATGAAATATGAGTAATATTACAAAATTAATCTTAAGTTTGTTTTGTTTTTATTAATGCATGCAATTAACACCGGAAAGCTGTTCACGAAGCGGTAGGTACTGGGAAGATACAAAACATAATTCCCCGGGTAAGAATCCGAATCCAGTATTGTCGCGAACACTTATTTTGTAGCAATATATTTTTGCTTTCTTGTAAATATAAAAAAATTGGTTCTCTGTAAAGTCGGTTAAGGGACGATAGTTTAACGTGACGACGTCATAACAAAACATTGATGAAATGATTGCATACTTTTACGAATAAAATTGAATCATTTTTATTGAATTATCACTATTTTGTATGGATACAAAGAAGGAGTGAAATGAAATCTACAATTTAATTGATAAATTTACTTTTATTTGCACTCATTATTTCAAATATGTTTATTACTTTAACGAAGAGATTATTTCAACTATAACTTTTACACATGTTTGCTATTTAACTTCTTCCAATCTGTGTTAATTCTGTTAAGGATAGGGCGATGATGGGAAAAGTAGGAAACGAATGGGAGTGTTTCAAGTTTAATGTGCCTCGAAAAAAGTCAAATCGATGGTTGTTCCAATCGAGTGGAAGAGAGATAGATGCGGCGCAAGCGTACAATGAGCATAACGGGACAATGTGCATAACGGGACAATGTGCGTAACGGGACAATGTGCGTAACGGGACAATGTTCGTAACGGGACACTTTTTTGTGCGTGCAGCCGGCGTTCATCGATTTATTAGACGTTGTCACGTAAAAAAAAAAATGTTGCAGTGAAGTGGATGTTTTTCGGGGTGCTGCGGTGTGGCGATTTTGGGGTGACAGAGAGTGACTAAACACGTCACGTCGCAGCTTGGATTGTCGACGGGACACGGGGAGTATCTAACGGTGTCTCTGCCGCTGTTCCTCTCTCGCTCCCCCCCGATCTTCGACGCCCGCACTCGCTCCTGATTGCACGGGGCTTCTCTCTCCATGCCCGCTGGGACACGCGCCGTCCAGGCTTGTGGGGGGGGGGGGGGTTGCCCCGGGCGCCACTTAACGGGATTACCGCCGCCGAACAGGTGCGCCGCGTGACGTCAGAGCCGGCGGGGCGGTTTCACCGCCGGGCCGCGGGGGTGGGCGGTCACGCAGGGGAGAGATAGCGTGCTTCGCCTTTACCTGCCCTCAAACCCCCTCTGAAGGAGTGTGAGGCAAATTTGCTACATGTGACATCAGTAGAGAACTGAAAAATTCGCGGATTCATTTCGTGTTATGCTAAAATTCAAATAATTATACATTAGTGCTGCTTCTGCCATTGGTTCACTGTTAATCTGGAGGACTGAGGGCCAATTAGAGACCCTCACTCATAGAAGTGTCGAATCACAGGCCACCCAGTCGAGACGACTCACCAGTCAGCAGCCAATGAACAGTTGGCATTTGTCGAGTGTGTTGTGGATATTGGAGTCCAACCTGAAGGTCATTGATCTCGCGTATTTTTCCGGTCTCTAAAACATCGGTAACGTGAAAATTCACGTGTTCTCGTGTTGCAAATACATCCGGACACGAAATTCAACCTAAAATTATTTTTGAAGTGAAAGATTTGAAGCTTCTTTTGGGAACGACGTGAGTGAATATTCGAGGCTGAATTTCAATGCAGCGTTTTCGTGGAACACTATTGTGAAAACTTTTCTGACGCGTAAGAACCACTAACAGGAACTTGTTTCTAATCATTTTATAAAATTGAATTTCAATATTTTAAATAGTTTACCGCTTATTAACGGTTTAATGATATAGTTAGGTTAGGATAGACAGGTATAAAATCTTGTAAACAACTTGTTAATGGATTCTGTGTACGTGTCACATTCTAGTTACCATAAACCACCTACTGTAGGTAACTGCTCCCTGATGATGGCGACTGCAATGTCGACCGAAAAGTCGGTGAATTATTGACCAAGGGCATGGCTACAACCCAGAAGCCAAGCTACTTCATTTTAAGGAAACATCATAAGGACTAACGCAAAGCGATTTTTACGATAGCAGTAGCTAATAACGAGGAAAAATATAACGTATAACTAGGGACCGGAAAAATTCGCGGGTTAAATGACCTCCAGGATGAACTCCATAGTTCTACGTACCCTCGGTCAAATGCCACCCACTGATTGGCTGCTGTCTTGTGAGACGTTCCAACGTAGCAGCCTGTGATTCGCTAAAGCTTTGGTTGGGTGTTTCTCATCGGCCCAGAGTCATCCAGGTGAGTTATGAGCCAAAATCAGAGGCAGCACTGAGGTATAACTATTTGTATTTTAGCCTATCGAGAAATGAATTCGTGAAATTTTCCGGTCTTTACGTATAACTGTCAACGACGGGAAGTGCGCCTCGCAGGCGACACTAGCGCAACAAGCGAACCATCGGACTGAATTGCGGAGGAAAAATACGAATTTAACGAAGATGGTCGTGACGAGATCCCAATTTTTTTTTCCTAACCTAACTAAAACTAAGTGTATTTTGGAGGGGTCCGGATTAGGGAGGGACCTAGGTGCGTCTCAGGCCGAAGCCTGTACGCCTAGTCATGCTGGAATCAGCCATGCAGGGAGAGGGTCGCATGCATCATGTGCTAGGAGGGGATTGGCCAGCCATGGCAACGATTGGCGTCATGACTAACTCCCCTCACTCTTAAATCTAGACTATAACTAGAGATAGGTTGGGCCCAGGTAAAACCTGCATAGACACAGGGAAAACCTTGGGCACATTCATGCGGGATGCAAATTGGCATGCATTACGTGTAGGAATTTACAGGAGACAGAGGATGGTCTGGATGAAGTGTTGGACAGAGTAGAAAATAGTCTACCATGCGTGGGTTGGGCACTTGGAAACGTGGTCCTCTTTGAATTTTATTTGTATCGGATGAAAAAGACGAATTTTAACGAAGATGGTTACGACGAGATCCCGATCATAGGCATCGAGAGGCGGACACGCCCGAACATGGCCAAATCCTAACGATTGGCTATCCACCACCAGAAGCCACCATTAAATCGTAGTCCCATAAGAATAACATTCTCCCCGAGGTCTCCAAATCACATTACTGTTAACAAATGTATCCTCCCGTATTTAACGGTGCATACGTAAACGTTTCCAATTGGGTGACAGCTGTTTAGACACGCCCTTATGAGATTATAACCTTTTAAATATTCAACAGCCACTCAACTCGTATACAAGTCGTGCAAAACACGAAAACCAAACCGCCGATTAGCATAAAGATATAGGAACCGAAAAATCGCCAATTTTTTATCAACAAATTTCAGGCTACAACAATATTCGTTTTTTTTTATTTCGGCCTTAAAGCATAGTATGTAATTTCATGGATTGCCTGAAGTTGGAAATAGCTTGAGGCCTAAGTAAAGTTTTTGGGATAAAGTAATTCACTTATTTATAGAAAAAGACTACAATTGGTATGTTACTGTCAATATGCAGTTTTTAATAGTAATAGAAAATCTGTTTATGTGAGGTCTATGTCTAAGGGAAGGCAGTTTTCCCATATTTACTGCAAAATAAATAAATCACTTAGTTTTACAAATATATCGTATCTAGTACTACATTTCCTTCTTCGTAAATGAAAAGTAAGCAATGATAAAAAAAAACAAATATTACTGTCGCTTGTGTAAAAAAGTTAAGGAATGAACAGTGATGAAAACATACGAAATTTTTATTTAGATTGTAAAACACTGTTAAGAGGATTCACCGCGAATATTGAGGAAGTACTTTGTCTCACTCGCTCTGCCTGTGATCTTCCTTTTACCTTAAAAAAATAATAAAAATAAAAACAAATTTGCCGAATAACGGGAGTGGAAAACTCCCGGGAGACAATTCCTGGCCTCCGTGGCGGCGACTCTTAATGGTCGCTCTTCACCCCCCTGCATCACCCACCCCGTCCCCCCTCGCTCGCCCAGAGGGACAACTTAGTCTTTATTCACAGCTCGTTGCCATGGTGCGGGCGAAGGAAGATAAACAGTCTGGCGTGAAATAAACAACAAGAACACAGCACAGCCACAATCTCGCAGCTTGAACAACATTAACTGACGCAGCGAGGTACCTCGCCAAAGAAGTCGCAGGAACTTATTTTAAAAACAGCGCAATCTTGGCGTTTATTCCGTAATAATTTCAAACAGAAAATTTTTGTAGCAATTTGTTTTCTCTCTCTCTCTCTCTCTCTCTCTCTCTCTCTTCATTCTTTTAGCGAACAGTCGCAATTTTAAAGACAAACATCACTTTTAAAACTGCGAAACGCTCTTACGAAGCCACGATTACCGAAATGTAAACATCCTTTCAGAACAATAAACATTTTTTTTTAAGTCTTTGCACCTTTATAATGTAATTTTTTGCCGAAATTTTTTACAAAAATCAAGTAATATGTCAACATTACTAATCACATACTTCATGACCTAAATTACTGTCCGACTTACTGAGTTAAATCTCCAAAAAAAAAAAATTAAAATTTTAAACATCTTCAATTAGCGGTTAGTTTAGTTTCTAAATGTTGAGTGATAAAGGGTTAAGTAAGAAAATAACGTACAAGTTTTATTTTAAGGTGATATTTTTCCAATTTTTTTAGAGATTTAAAATGTTTGAATTATCTATTCAGCAACCAGCTAGTGGCATCTGATATATATTTTTTTGTATTTTATTTCTTACTAACAGTTTTTTCCTCAATCAACGATTTAAAATATATTAAACATTAAGTCAGTCAAACCTATTTAACCCAATCGCCTATACAAGACGCTTCTTTGCTAGTGTTTAAACTCTTTAAAAGTAATTATATAGCTAAAACATACATACTTCAAAAGTCATAAATTTTATGTGTCGACAAGAAGATTATGAATAAAAAATAATATTTAAGATTTAATCTTGTAAGATCATAAAGCTGAATTGAAAATGAGAACTCATGGTCCTTATCATCGGCCGCAGAAAAGAAGTCTGAATCAGCTTATGTCGAACATATGGACCCAAAGATGGAACTAAAACAGGTATTATGGACGACACGGCGACGAATGCACAGACGAACACATTCAAACTTTAAACATATCCCACTGTGTTCGTCTGTGCTATTAATTTTTCAATGTCTAAATTCCTGCCAAAGGAACTTCTTAAAGTGTATGATATCCAAAGTTTATACATATATACATAAACTTAGTGAACGCTAAGTCAGTACAAATTCTATGTAAAACAAGTTTTATGTACATGAAAAGGTACATACAGTGTTAAAATTTCCAATTAGGCCTACATTTTTTTAGGAATGTTACCAAACATTTCTATCGACAATTATTATATCACCCTCTGTTGTATGGTTATAAGAAGTTTTTTTTTAGTATTTTCATAATATTTATTTAGATGGCATAAGGGTTATTTAAATCCCCACAGACAACCCCCTACCTTTTTTTGACGTGATAACGCCTTATAAATCGATGAACGCCGGCTGCACGCACGAAAAAAACATGACTCATTGTCACGTTCCGCCTGAGCCGAGCGTGCAAGAACAGGTTAAGGCGGGTTTTTTAACTAATTTTTTCGTTATTATATTTAAACAAATTATTTAAATTAAATTTTGCAAAAAAACTGTAAATAATATTTGAAAATTTAAAAAGTATGCAATTTTTCATCAATGTTTTCTTATGACGTTATCACGTAAAATTATCGTCCGTAAACCGACTTTACAGACAAACCATCTTTATTTTTTCCTGATTACGGGCCTGGCGTGTCTCTCAACTGCGACCCGACTGCAGCGGTGAGGCCGGCGACAGACGACCCGCCCAGCAGGTGTCGGTTGTTCGGGAAACAGTGGCGTGCGCGGCTTGGGTGTCGGGGAGGGCCCTAATTGCCGAACATCTCTCTCCCACTCTCTCTCTCTCTCTCTATCGCTCCGCCCGGCACACGTGGTGCATGACGGATCGCCGGCAAGCGCCGGGCATTAGCATGGAAACGGCCGACGTGGTTCCCTTCACTGCAGGTTCAGTAACTTGCGCCGTGGTGGGACGTAGCTGCCATCAGACACACGTGAAGCCACTTGCTGGTGATGGGCTGTGCCACCGCTTCCTACAAATAACGTATTCCTGCAAGGTCTTAAGTCTGCTTCGTACCTGTTCTAATCGCATCACTACGCATGTTAACATATTACTAGGCATGTAGTATGCTTTGAAGAACATACTCTATATATATATACATCAATATTTATAAATCCAGTGTCCTGATGTTTGTTTCCAGTGAACTCTTCACCAAGTAAACCGATTTAGATGAAAATTGGCATTTATGTGTAATTTTTTTTCCAACTTGAGAGATAGGATATATATATATACATATATATATATATATATATATATAGCGAATGGGTTTTCCTCCCCCTTCAAAACCACCCTGTGGACCCCTGAGGCCACCAGTTTCACTGTCTTTACACTTGGCCCTTGCAAAATTATGTAAATGTTCCTGTGTTGTCACAAATGGGATTTTTGTTTTTCAGCAGAGCAACGAGATAGGTTTGCATTTAGGAACCTGATCTGAAGGGAGCTTTTTTCCCCAGGCATTTATTCTTGGGAGATATATATATATATATATATATATATATATATATCTATTGCAATAACACTACTGATTATTTATGATCTGTGTATGTGTATGTGTAAAATACAATTACGTACAACATAACATACATAAAATTTTGAGAAAGTTATGCTCAGCAATTTATGAACTTTATATATTTATGCATGTGGGCGTGTGTGTATGGAGAATTAGTAATGTATATTAGTACTGTATATTTCGTTCTCAATACCAATGTTGGCATATTTCGTGTACAGTCCCAAGGTAATGTCAGTGACAATGCCGATTTATTTAAGTTCAATAAAACATACACACTTAATTTTAACTGCCTATAAAAAACCTAATATTTATATATATTAAGTCTTAGTTTTTGCTAAAATATTTAATGTTTTCTATCATAAATGTATGATTTATTTAAAATACTGCATACAAAACTATGTTATGCAGAAGTAAAATTAAATAAAAAATTGGATATATTTAATGGGATACATTATTTTCAATCTTATATGAACTATTTAATCATATACGCCACTTACAAAATAAAAAAAATTAGAATAAATTACTTTTTAATAATAAATTTACAAATGGTCTAGTTAACCATACAGTTAGATATATAACAAAAATATATATAAATATTTACGAAGTATTTCAATTATGTTTCGTATGAATGAAAAGTTTTTACAAAAAAAATGCTTTGTGATTTTCGGATTTTCGCTAGTAGCACACCTTAATCTGTGCCTCCCACTAATATAAGTTTAAAATTTCTTTGTTGGACTTGGTTACATTTAAAAACTGCTGAATTTATCAGCAGACTAATTTCTGCCTTAGACTGTGGCAACTCCTAATCATGTTTGCGGGTCAGATTTTCATTTTTTGTGGATATTTGTTTACAATGATTGACGTTTGTACATTTCAAAATTATATCAAACACTTCATCATTCTCTACCAAATCCCATAGAGTTTCAGGATCTGCTTCATCACCAACATGTCCAGATTCATCTGCTTTTTTTTTTTTTTTGGTGTGGAACGGTCACTGCAAAAGGCGACATATTCATCACCGTCATCAGCATCACTGCAGTCCTCTTCGTCAATTTTTTTTGAAGCCACCGACTCGTGATGGCTTCAAAATGAGGGATCATGGGAGCAAATCTTTGCACTGCGCTGACGCGATCCCCAACGCGCGGTATCGGAGACTGCTTACAGACTTCAACACCAAGTAGCTCGTCCTGGCAGAACGCAGTGACGTGACAGACATAGTTCGTGAGTGTCGATGTTAGGGAAAGAAGCCTGAAGGGAGGGACGGGTCGTTACCACAACGCCGAAATACCACAACGCTGAACGTACAATAACGCCGAATACCATAACGCCGAATGTCAAATTGACCGCAACGCCAAAAGCTAGAAAACTGCTGTGTACCACAACGCCGAAATACAGTAACGCCGAAAAATGTTGCTGTGTGGAAGGGGGGGGGGGGGGCACAGGAGCAAAATGAAAAACAACTGAATGAATGTGTGTGCTAACCTTACCTAACCTAACCTAACCTTTGTGGCAGTCCTGCAATGCCATTTTTTGGGGTTAATGTATTTCGGCGTTGTGGTAATTCGGCGTTGTGGTACACAGCAGTTTTATAGCTGTCGGCGTTGTGGTACACAGCAGTTTTCTAGCTGTCGGCGTTGTGGTACACAGCAGTTTTCTAGCTGTCGGCGTTGTGGTACACAGCAGTTTTCTAGCTGTCGGCGTTGTGGTCAATTTGGCATTTCGGCGTTACGGTTTTCGGCGTTATTGTACGTTCGGCGTTGTGGTGCGTCCCCGGGAGGGACTATACGAGGAGCGAATCGGAAAAAATAAACATATGCCGATCTCAGAGACCGGTACCTCAGGCTTTAAGTGTTAACGAGTTGTTGTGAAAACTTTATAGATTTTTGTAGCTGTGTTGTAAAACAAGTACCCTGACATAAATTATTCAAACATCTTACCATTCAAGCTTCAACACACCTCTGACGTGATATAACATCATGATATTATTTTTTTCTTGTGGTTGTGTGCCTTGTTTAATTTGTAGTTAATTCGAAGCAAAATTGTTTTCAAATGCAGTAAAAGTTTTCAAACGAGCACGGTAAAATTTTATATACTACATTTAGTTAACATTAAAACGGTATGGTTTAAAATAATGTTATATTTTCTTCCCCCTTCCTCCCCCCATTTTCGTGAGCCTACATTCTACTGATTTGTAACTGTTCTTTTTTCTTTCTCCCTTAGACCAGCAATTTCGCTTCTCTTACCTCACACCACACACAAGAGGGTAGTTGAGGCTACTATAGCCAATGAATGAGCTCCTCGTGGGAAACATCACCTGCAGATAGCCTATTTACCGCACGTAAAGAGCTCACAAGATGGTTGGGTGGTGCTCAACTCGAAGTTAGCTCGATCAGTAAAATAAAATGGATAGTACAATCACGTAGAACTATATGGGCGAATTAAAAATGATATTTCCAGTGGTTTTGCGTTACAATTAGAAACAAAAAATAACATAACCCCCATACGAGTCGTTAGTTACAGTATTTTTTAATCATTGTGTAATTCTCTGAACAAAGCGCCGCACAAGTTTGCGAAACCCTAAAGGATTAGGATACCAGTAAAACTTGGAACGTAGTCTTTTAGGATTTTTTTTTCAGGCAAAATTATTTTATAAAACTTAATATGCTGCCGTTGAAAGTAATTGCTTTAAAAGTAGGGACGAAAAAATTGAGCATTACGTGGCATCTAATATGTACTCCACTTGTTCATAAGCGGCTGGCTTACGATATGTCTTATTTGGGTTTCCTATGATAAGAAACTTTTATAGTTGAAGGTTTCCCATCCACTCACTGTTTTCCAACTGGAACCATGGTGAAATATCAGAAGCAGCTCACAGTTAAAAAAAGGTTGGAACATTGCCCTGAAGCAAAATTAAATCCTGGATATTTTCCGGTCCCTATCTATGCCGTAACCAGTCCGGGGTTATCCATCTTTTAGACTGGATTACATGTGATTGTTCCACACTAGTCAAGGTTTATCAACTTTTCGTCCTGTGGATGTAAATTAAACTGTAAGCAGCCAAAAAATTAAATTATATTTCTACATGATTCAAGTCTACATTGCTACCGAAATAATCGACGAAATTCTCACTCCTCGTGTATTTTAAGGAAACATTTTGTATCAAAACATTTATTAAAACACTGTGGCTTGGTCTGTTCGAATGGTAAGAAACTCGCCTATTTTTTTTTGGTGGATTTAATGTAAACTTTAACACCGAGCACTTATATATTTCTAAGACGTTATTTACCGGGTCACATATGTTTTGACTAGAAGGTATACGAAACCAATAACCTACCAAAGATTTTGAGACTTCATCGAAAATGCTATTCTTATGGGACTACAATTATGTGGCGGATTCTTGTGGTGGTATGTAAATAATCAGGATTCGACAATGTACGGACCTTTTCCGTAGCTGGTGCAAGTATATCAAAGAAAAACGGGAGAGAGAGAGAGAATGAGAGAAAGAAGAGAATTTTCTAAATAAACACGAACTAACAAAACTATTACTCACTTTAAAATAATTGATTAATCAGTAATGATTCATTAACAATAAACAACACTCACTGTTGAAATACACACACCATAAAGAAGAAAAATGTGCATGTTACTGTTTTTTTCCAAATAATTTTACCATTTGAAACACGCCAAATCTGTGAATAATATATGAAATTCATAACAGGTAGCACTATCTATGTGGGAAAAGCAGGTAATGTTTAAAAGAACTTTCTGCTCTGCTGGTTTAACAAGGAGGAACACGAGCGCGCTGGTAGCAAACATAAAATTCAAGGCAATAAAAGCTGACTATATAGGATACCTATATCTATTTTCTGAAACAAGCGCATACACACAATCTCAGTCTTATTCTTTTTTCATTTTTCTCCCTCGGTTATATTTGTATTTTTTGGTGTGGGAAGAATCATCGCACAAAGAGGAGAACAAAAACTAGCCCAGCAACTTATATAACAAAGTACTCTATTTATATCTCTTCGGCTAAGTACCTATTAGTTGCATTAGAATTCGGCCTTTAAATTTTACTCTCATCCTGACCAAAGAAATATTATATAAAAAAATATTCTTCCAACCATAAGATAAAATAAGTTTTAGTATATTGTAGGCTATCATGATTTTTTTTAGATTAATTTCTTACCTTGGTAATTCAAGTGTACGAATATAGACTGTTCCTAAAAAGTAACGTTAGTTTGGCAGGTTTCTAGCCCTATAGGTGTATCTGTTATTCCTGGCATGGTTCTATGCTTCGTCGCCACTTCAGCCTGCGTTATGCGGCGTGAAAATCGCCCCTTTACGTCATCCACGCGGTTCAGAGCGCGCCAATTTCATTTTACCCCTGGCTTGCCTTGCGCGTCAAATACGCCAGGCGAGGCAGACAAAGCGATGACGTCACGCTGTACAAAAAAATTGCCGCCCCGGAATCGCCTACTGTCTCGAGTTAGCGCTTAATCATTCCGTTTATTTACATGATGTTCATCAAAATCCACAAATATAATTCACCCGAAATTTACAGTTATTTAGTTGATTTTCTCCGTGTGCTCCTGATTATTCCTACAAATATATATATTTTTTGTTTTCTTCAAGTACTTCTGGTCACGGTTAGCTAGACTTCCGTTGGTTTTCTCAATGTTGGTCCAGGTTTTACCTGGCGAGACTTCTGCTGATATTTACCGAGTGTTCTGGTTATTCCTGAGAAAACAGTCCCTCCATGTAATTATTTTTCGTAATGAGACAATATATTTTTTTCTTCTGAATTTTACTTACTCAAAGAATTCCTGTTAGCAAAGAATCACTTACAATATATTTTTTTTTTTCAGAAAAAAATTCTTTATTCAGATGATAACATAGTCTTAAAACAGTTTATAAAAGCTATCATGCAATATGAATTTCCTTCTTCTTGATGTCTAGTGAAGCCCTTCTTCTCTTGCGATCTTGGGTAACATACCGCATTCCACATAAAAAAATAAATAATATTTATCTCCTTGCAACATCTGTTGGCAAGAATCGGAACTACTTGTGGCAGTATCTTGCACGAGAAAAAAAAAACTCCAGCTGACGAAATATTAAAAACTATATATAAATAATTGTTCCAATATCAACTCTCAGTTTGCATCTGGTATTCATCTCAGAAGCAAAGATGGATCTTGGTTCGTTTCATGCAGCTGCATTGAAAGGGCACAAGTGTACTTTCTGCAGCAATGAATTTATCTTGAGAAAAAACGCTAGACAACACGAGAAGAATGGCTTTGTTAATAACCTGCTACACAATATTAAAAGATGTGTACAAGTCGTTTACTCGAAGAGAGAGCTTAAAAAGACACGGCAGAACTTGTAAAGCCAAGCCTACTTACGAGATACAAGACATCGATAAAGCCACTAAGGAAGAGTGTGCTGTATGATGTAAAACTTTTTTCCTTGTCTTGCACGTGATTAAGTTCATAGCTCTCCTGATCTCGACAAAGAACTTAAATGAAGGACGCTGGTGATTCAAGGAAGACTGAAGACAATGGAATTATGATAACCACGAAAAGTGAGAATACATTCAAGCCGAATTCAGGTAGATCTACCGTACTTCGGACAAATGATGGACACTTAAAAGTAAGCTTGTTGACGATGAACTTATAATTTCGTGTAAAATGATGTACTATCTTTTTTAAAAATGATACTGTTGGTTTTAATAAATACCTTGAGAGGTAGTGTATCAATAAAAATTATTACTATGGTTAAATTAAAATATATATATATTTTCGTACCAATTAAAAAGATAAAAAATTACAAGCATAAATAATTCATACAAAAATGTCCAAGAAATTAAAAAAATACAGTTTTTACAAATTATGTAATTAGGTTATAATATAAATAATTTTCTGCTCCAAGTAAAAATATCATATATGTATTTTGTTGACTATTCGTTCAGCAAGTCTGTATGTTCTCAGTTGCAGTCCATCCACATGGACAAGAGTCCATCCACTACCTTTTCCCCTGGTATTCTTCCTCATCGTGACAGATTATTTTTTTAAAAACATTTATACCCAGGCAAAGGGCAGTATTCATCGTCTTGACTGCTCTCTTGCAATTCTCGTCTTGATATGGCTAAGTTTTACCACAAGTACATTCCAGCCACAATTTACATTTCAAGATCAAGCTGGTTTACCGTATCCTTTTCGACATCATTTAGAATGGTACAAACTTTATTTTTTTGGCGCAAAATGACCGTTCGGGTAGTAAAAGTCTCTCGCCGCCGATTCATCATATTGCCATCCGGGGCAGTAAGCGTGGGCGAGGCCAGAAACCGAAGTTTATATAACTCGCTAAGTGCATAGTAAATCAGGTGCACCCCACACTGGTGAAGAATCATATGAATCGACGGCGGGGGTGCGTGTCTTGTTGGATAGGTTTGGCACACGGGCCTGTGTGTGCGCTGGTAGGTTGTGTAATGCTAGAAAACTTACGTGTACCTAAAAAAAAGTCTCTCAACTTTCCACGGAATGCTGATTTCGCCCGGTAGAATCAATTTCCGTTCGATATCAACGTGCCGAGAACAGTTGTAGGTTTTGTTGCCCGTTGAGTCGATTCTGACGGGCAACTTGGGTTTGAGACTCGTACGCACACAGTTCCGCAGTTAGGAGCTTCAACATTATGTCGTGTAACTTGCATAAATTTGAAAAAAAAATGGTTGTCTGTAAAGTCGGTTTACGGACGATAGTTTAACGTGACAACGTCATAACAAAACATTGATGAAATTATTGCATACTTTTATGAATAAAATTGAATAATTTTTATTGAATTATCACTATTTTGTATGGATACAAAGGAGTGAAATGAAATCTACAATTTAATTGATGAATTTACTTTTATTTGCACTCATTAATTCAAATATGTTTATTACTTTAACGAACAGATTATTTTAACTATAACTTTTAAAAATGTTTGCTATTTAACTTCTTCCAATCTGTGTTATTCTGTTAAGGATAGGACGATGATAGAAAAAGTAGGAAACGAATGGGAGTGTTTCAAGTTTAATGTGCTTTGGAAAAGACAAATCGATGGTTGTTCCAATCGAGTGGAAGAGAGATAGATGCGGCGCAAGCGTACAATGAGCGTAACGGGACACAGCGTAACGGGACAATGTGCGTTACAGGACTCTTTTTCGTGCGTGCAGCCGGCGTTCAAGAATTTATTAGACGCTGTCACGTCAAAAAAAAACAACTCACAATTAGTACGAGGTGTCCTTTGTATTCCTCTGCAACTGATGTTCTAGCAAAAGTGTTGTTATGAATCTCGTGGACCACGAGTGTTTGGAAAAGTACATCATGCTGTGATGTTTCTTGAGAGACAGTTGAAAAAAAAAAGGGGGCACCACCGGCGCTTCTTCTGAGAACAGTCACTTTCGAGACGAGTCACGCAACACAGAGGACTTATCTCGACTCTGCGAGCTATGTGGCGCCCGAGAAGGGAGATAGAGGACGCAGCGCAGAAGATGGAGGGAGGGAGAGAGCAGACGAACAGAGAATGAAAGACGGAGCTCGCTCAGGACAGAGACAATGGGAGGAGCTTCCCTCGCGGCGACGACAATGCAGTGACGTCAGAGGCTCCCCTCTCCAGAGACGGCAGTTCCTAACGAGCGACACTTCCCCGTGCCTGGCTGTCTCGCTTGAGATTCCAGCGAATACGCTCCCGAAATTACAAGTGAACGGAAAGACAATTTGGTTCAAATTTGGAGACAAGTAATTCTTAAAGGAATCACACTTCCACACCCGCATCTTTTCCAGTATGTTATTTTCTTTCTTTGAATAATTATTGCCACGGGGCAAACATTAAAAAAAAAAATTAACAGATAAAACGCCATTCTTGGTTAACACTAGTTTCCGTAGAAAAAAAAACACGAAGGTACAAAAGATATGGAAACACATGGATAGAAAACCATTGTTAGCTGACGCAAAATGTAAAGTGCCTAGACACATAGAGAATTATTAGGAAGGAATTGCCTGACTATATAATTTCCGTACTTTTAATGACTATTGCGATGGGGAATATCGATTCCAAAATTTTTTTTTACATACGCCGTCTCTGGTTACACTTTATGGCATAGGGAAAATTCAATAACGGACAAAAAAAAGACGAAATTATTTATGTTGAAGTGGTAATTCATTTCAGCATGTAACTTAAGTCTAAACGATGGCATCATCGGAGCGTAACGAGAATAGCAACGTGGTTTGATGTTTAACATTTTAGCTTCTAATGTACTTGCCAAAAACACAGATGGCAGCAGCGACGTCTGATGTCACACTTGCTTACTTGCGCACTTGCTTACTTGCACACTCGTACACTCATATACTTGCGCACAAGTAACGTGTTTCAAGGGTTCGCGTGCACAACAAAATTCATATCTCATCATCTGTGAGGCTTAACTTTTTAAGTCTCACACTCCATATGTTGTATTTTTTCATTTTTTTCGTCACTAATGTTATTCAAGCAAAAAAAAACCAAAATCATGACATGATATTTCCCACGCATATGTTGTTATCTCACAGATATTAACAACATATATTTACTCGGTCTAATGTAATGACAGTTAAAAGTCACGCAAGTTTTTGTAATCATTACACCTTGCGCGATATTTTACAACCATTAGTGAATAGTATCTGCTAAAAATACTTATTACAGAATACACCACATGTAAAAGGGTAAATGATGTGTTAAACGTGTAGAAATAGCACTTAAATAATAGTAATTGAGAGAAAATGAAAATAACCAATTCTACTTGGGGTGTAAGTTGGAGCCTTAAGTGTGTCGTCTGCCCGGGCACACACACGGTGCGCAGAGCTTCAGGGTCAACAACGAAATTTGAAAACCAATCAAGATATCTGAGTGTAGTCTCTTTACGAAAAACATATATGAGTTTTCTGAGGGCCGATAAGTAGTTTCGTTTCCGGATTAAGTTTTTAGACTGTCCTATTTATAGAAAACTTAATGTGGCTGAAATGCGTGTTTTCAGAGTAATATTTAGACATAAAAAAGCTGGCACACATTCTTTGAAAGCTCTTAAGGGACTTGCATTACACCTCGACATTCATTTCTCTGCAATATGTTACGGTCACTGCTCAAATTTCACAGTTTTCCTATGCATGACGTGAAGCTTTCGCTTAGAGGCGATACCACGCTGGAAGCACCAGCGAGCGTCGCACTTATCATCCCGCCTCACTAACACAGATACACACTCCCTAAGCGTGTAAGCAACGTACGAATTTTTTTTTTTTGGCCTGATGGCTTAATGATGGTATTAAACTTTCCAGCTTTTGTAGGTCACCAGTAGTAACACAAGCACAAAACCTTCTGTCGTTTTTGAAGATTTGTGGCGGTGTGAAAAAAAAAAAGGGGGGGGGGTAAATCCGTCTTAAACCATTTTTTTCCCCCTAAAATAAAATTTTCCCCGTGGTTTCACCGGGAAATCCCGGTTATATTCGGGGAGAGAATTAAAAGTCCGGCGAAGACATTCGTCTTGAGGGGGGAGCCTAGCAGGCGAAGGCTGTGCGAGAGAGAGAAAGAGATGGAGAGAGACATATAATACAGAGAGAAGAAGAAGAAGAAGTAGAAGACGGATGAAGGAGTGGTGGAGGCCGGCGCTATAATTGGTGCGTGGATTGGTGTTTGGTCGGGGGAAAGAGGGGGAAGGGAGGTAGAAGCAAGGACCAAGAGTGATGGCGGGCAGGTCACGCTTATTGAATCCTTCTGGTGGCACCGTGGCGCCTGCTTCCCTAGTCTGCGGTCCGATCCACACAAGGGTAACCTCCACGGGGACCTATCGCAACAACCCGATGGATCCAACTCCCATTTTATGTTTCCGAGTGTACGCAGGACGAATCTGAATTAAACCAACCGACTACCAGCTGCAAGCTCATCGTGAAGATACTAGTTGATGAAGTACACATGACTCGCGGTTCTACAGAAAATCCAAATACCATCACAACGCCTTTGAACTTGTACTGGTTCATTAAAAGTAATAAACCAAATATATTTTATTAAAATATTGAATTAAGTTTTACCACAATTGCAGATCTTGTCATTCATTGTTAATTATTTCATTGACATAACTGTGTTACCAACTTTGTTTACTATACAAATTTGTGTTTTGATTGAATTTGTTTTACGACAGAAAGTAGCTTTTATGTGGCTGTTTTTCATTTCTAAATGATTCTTAAACATTTTTTATAAAAAATACTTTCTAAATTATTTCCAATATACCTGTTCTGAGCTCACAATTAGTAAGTGGCATACACAAGTTTTCGGAAACTTTTTATACCATTAAAAATGATATTGAAAGGTAAAAAAAAATGTGTTACATCTTAGCTCTCGGGATACAGCATTTGTTATAAGTAATTTCATGAGGGGAACGGAAGTTGTATAGAGCGGAAGACGTGTGTAATCACGGTGCTGCCATCTGTGGCGGATGGCGCGCACCAAAGTTCACAAAAACAAAGAGAAACTTTATTGTATTGAGTGTTTAGTTAATTTTAACAAGATGGGCATTATTTTCATAAAATTTTATTTCGAAAACCAGTTCTGAACACAAGGATAAGCATTGTTTTGTTTTTTTATCAGGGCCATTTCATTATATATTTTAAAATTCACTCTGTTAATCAAATTAACAATTAGACAGAATAGTTGCTCCAGAAGCGAATTATAGCGGCGGATGCTGAAGCTACGTGTGATTCGCGTGCAGAAATGTATTTGAAAACAAAATTTGCGTATATTTATCACGCTCGACAGTCATTTTAAAAGAATTCTACGTTAAATTTTGTGTCCAAGTTCCGTATTATAAGTGTATTTGCAACACGAGAACACATACATTTTCTGGGTACCGAGGTTAGTTGTTACATATCTCTGGCGAGTAGTTAGAGACACTGTCACATTTTTTTGAAGTTATACTTCTAATGCTACTTCCAACAAGGTTGCGTTAAACGTTTAACGCTCTTGGGGAGGGGGAATAGAAAGAGAGCGAGAGTGAATGCTATTGTAAGGAACGAAGTAGAGAGTAAGAAAAAAATGAAGATCCTGACAGTTTATAGTGTCGCCATATTTGGTTCAATATTCAATACCCTTTTTGTATATTACAATTTAAATTGCAGAAAAAAAATCATGTTTCATAGACACATAAATAGTGAGTGTGTGTCATTTCTCTATGTCCACGAGGTCTCGCCGCGTCAATTTTCTCCTTGGAGCGAACCCGTCCGCTTGATTAAATAAACAGCTTTTATCGTTTAATGATTTCATGATTTATTTCATGAAAATCTGCTCTCATAAAAAAGTTAGTTTTATAGACATTCAATAGGTGTCTCTTTCTATATACCTATATAATAAAAGTATTTTCGGAATTTTAAAATTTTTTAACAAATATCGCTTAACTATGAAAATTAAAAAAATTATATATGTCCTAAAGTATTTGGAATTTTTTATCTCCGCCGGGTTTGATGAACAGAGGAATTTAAAGAGCATATAATAAAAGTATTTTAGGATTTTTTACGTTTTTTTCGCAGATACCGCTAAACTTCATATTTACCCTGAACTTTATTGACTGTGTTGACTATCTTTTTCCAGCCCTTTTATAATTTTATCGTAATTAATTATTTGCATGCAATTAAAAACTATTTTTTAATGATGCCAAAGAAGTATAGCTTCTCACGCGCGTACATAAGTAACGCACCCATTTTTTTATATTGATGAACCTGCTTTCGAAGTTTCAGACTCAACCTATTGACATCCGGTACGAACCCGTTTCATCAGTGGACAGAATTTCTGGCTAGTGAGCCGGTGGTTCCTCTTCAAATTCCCGGCTTGGGAAATTTTATTCCCCTTGACTCAGGACCGGGAGTTGTTTTGTCCTTTCTCGTCCATATGTGGGAGTAACGAGAAACCAGCGCAGAAATCACCTCGCCTGCATTGCAAATCTGGATTTGTTTTAACTACTCCTAATTATTGAAATTCTGTGATAATATATTGAAACTGTTCCACTTTCTTGAAGTTTTGTTTCTGTAAACAAATGTCACAGTTTTATCAGTTTATTTCACTAGTTATCCAGTAAGTTTCGCTATTTAACATCAGTAAAGACCGGAAAAATTCGCGGATTCCTTTCGAGACAGGCTGGAATCCAAACTCGTTTAGCTGAATGCTGCTTCAGTGATTGGACCGCAATTTACCTGCAGGACTCTGAGCCAATGGCAAACACTCAACAAAAGAAGTATCGAATCATAAGAATTGCAGTAAACAGGTGTCCCGAGTCGGCAGCCAATGGCCGGGTGATAGTTGCCCGAGTACATAGAGAATCGTGGAGTCTATCCTAGTGGTCATTGAAACCGGGAATTTTTCCAGTTTCTAAATATCAGGTCTCCGCTGAAGTCAGCCGAGTCACCAGCCATCACCCACATGCTAGAATGATTTTCATTCACTGCCATTCCACTGATTCAAACCAGTCATTAAGATGTGGAATGCAGTCTGCCCGGGTCACGCCGTGGTGACAGCTGCGGCCCTGAAGCCAGCTTCCAGGTTCGATCAACCCATCATCATTTACATCCAACCTTCAGCTGACGTCTGGATGTCTCGCAAAACAACTTACCCTTAAAAACTACAACGCGCTAAATGTGCATGTAATCCTTGACTTCGGAGCTTGCAGTCAGGAATGCTGACGACTGGACTAACGATAACATCACCCACTGAGACGGATATGGCATAGTGGTGTAGCGTTTTTCGGTGATTATTCCTTAGCCTAAAAATATATAAATGAAACAAGGCAATCCTCGATAGGCACTGAACTGTATTCCCAAAACGTGTGACCCACATGTTTCATAATAGTAATAAATAAGATTATTATTTAATAAACCTCAGACGAAAAAAATCAATAAATGATATGTGATCTGATGCAAAATCTTCATCATGCAATGCAAAAAAAAAATTTCTATTAGATGTCCTGTAAAAAATAGATATTTTTAAATCCAATAAGACACCAAAAAGTTTTAATTCATCGTAGAGTGCATAAAAAATCCTAGCGTACAGCAAAAGATCCTACTCATAGTATAAACAGGTAGATTTTTTGACGTGACAACGTCTAATAAATCGATGAACACCGGCTGCACGCACGAAAAAGTGTCCCGTTACGCACATTGTCCCGTTGCGCTGTGTCCCGTTACGCTCATTGTTCCGTTACGCTGTGTACCGTTACGCTTATTGTTCCGTTACGCTTTGTTCCGTTACGCTGTCGGCGAGTGCAGTAATAATTGGTTATGTTACAACTGACTAAAAATTATGGTGATTCATATAATTGATGATAGATATTTGATTACAGATTATTTATATGAAAACTTGTTCATAATTTTATTTAAAGTTTATAGCTAAACGCCAGTTTTTAAAATTAAATACAAGTCATCTACACATGCACTGTTTCGTCGACTGTTTATAAAGTGTTGTTGTAATAAGCAATGAAAACCACATGAACTTTTCACTTCAATTTTGGCAATAAATGTTAATTATTCTTGCATTTTGAAAATGATTACAAGTATAATTTCAAGTATTTATTCTTTTATTATTAAAATAAAAATATTTAAATTTTATTCATAAAAGTATGCAATCATTTCATCAATGTTTTGTTATGACGTTGTCACGTTAAACTATCGTCCGTAAACCGACTTTACAGACAACCAATTTTTTTTTCCCATCCGTGTTTAGCTCATGATTAACAAATACTGTCAACACAAACTTCAAGGTTAGGCACACACTGTTATCTTGGTATGTTCTACTATCCAAACCTGACCGAAAAATTCCAAGCATGTAGTCCACGCACACATACATTAGCATAGATAAAGATAAATTATTTACATTTCCAAACAAACTATTCACAACAAAATTAATTATAGTTATGAAGTTAATTGCATAGCCTTTACAAAACCTGAGGTGTAGACAAACACAAGCAGCGTTACGAGAATACCGTAGCATCACTGCTGCGTCATTTCTATCTCTCCCCTGCCGTCTATCCTTCCGGGCGTTAGAACTGGCATATAGCATGCTACGCTACGTACCTATCCTCCCTCCATCTTCCCATTCGACCGCTAGTGCATGCGTTGGAGTGGCGTCGCCGCTGACGCACTCTCCTCCTCTACCGGTTCCCACGCCTCGTTTCTAACTATTCCTCTCATGCGATCGGAATTCTCGTAACGCTAGAAAATTGGTACCCCTCGCAGCAAAGAAGCTTCACTTCAAAAAGTCTTATATATGTACTGGGTTACAAATTCGTTTCATCTGTCACACGAACGTCATCTGGCTCGATCCGAGATGGCGCCTGGAAATGCTAGGTTATGCAATGCGGCGAGCAGTTCGGATATGCGGGTAGTCTGCGTTCCTTCTGTAGTGGGCGAAAATTTTTCCTGCCCCACCTCACGATGAATGTAGAGTTTCACTCAGCACAGTTATTCAGATGAAGTTCTGTATTGGACCGACAGTAGGTTGAATACATCTAAACGACTTACGGTATAAAGGGCTTTCCAAGAATGTTATATGCCTTTGAATATGCAGCTGACCAGTTTTATTGTAAATAATACATAAAGAAATTATTAAAAATATAACACTGAACGTCTGGACAGTGTTTAACTGAACAAATATTTTTCATTCGCTATAAAACTTGTCGCTGTCTTAAAATAATTCCATGGAAATGATTGTGGGTTACACCTTTAATTTCGCATATTTTTGTGACATGATACTTAACCCAAATTATTGACGTGACAACATCTAATAAATCGATGAACGCCGGCTGCACGCACGAAAAAGGATGTCTCATTGTTCTGTTACGCACATTGTCCCGTTACGCTTTGTCCCGTTATGCTCATTGTACGCTTGCGCCGCATCTATCTCTCTTCCAATCGATTGGAACAACCATCGATTTGACTTTTTCGAGGCACATTAAACTTGAAACACTCCCATTCGTTTCCTATTTTTCCTATCATCATCCTACCCTTAACAGAATAACACAGATTGGAAGAAGTTAAATACCAACATGTATGAAAGTTATAGTGTAAATAATCTGTTCGTTAAAGTAATAAACATATTTGAATTAATGAGTGCAAATAAAAGTAAATTGATCAATTAAATTGTAGATTTCATTGGACTCCGTCTTTGTATCCATACAAAATAGTAACAATTCAATAAAAAAGAATCGAATTTTATTCATAAAACTATGCAATAATTTCATCAATGTTTTGTTATGACGTTGTCACGTTAAACTATCGTCCGTAAACCGACTTTACAGACAACCAATTTTTTGTTCAGCCCCAAATTCAGACGGACACCAGCTTTGGGAAGCACTTCAGACCACAAGTCGTACATATGTTTAAACTTATTTTTGTCATGATGAACCTGCAGCCGAAATTTGTTGATTGAATTCTGACTCACCCTCTACAGAGGCTTAGGACAATGGTATCTGTAATTTTGGAGTGGACTCGGCCGCATTGGGTGCTGACTCAGTGCTCATCAAATTTGGGTCAATCAAGTGGGATTTAACCCACTAGCCTAACCACATGAGCCTGACATGTAAGTTACCACTACCACCGAGGACTTCTGGTTGTGACAGATTTTTTAACACGCAATTTAAAAAATAAATAATTTACAAAAACCGTTTAATGAAACCAATCGCTATATTAAATTTCTTACTCGCTTGCGAAATTTTTAAGCATTCTTTTATTTTCCGTTTGTACTTTTCCTGAACCAAGAACTATGAACATTGGGTAAACAACCATAAAGCAAAAAAAAAATTAACCAATTAGTAATGCATCTTCTATGAACAAAAAGAATTAATAAAACTAGAGAATTTAATTCGTTAGAATTCCCATGGCATTGTGGAACACTTCAAAGATCATTTTCATCAAATGTGTGTGTATTAATCTTTAGCAACACACACATTCTTAAATAAAAAAATAACAAATGCCATAGGGAATAATATGTTGCCACACAGGAATCATAAAATTCATTGCCCCGAGTCAAACGCCGAAATATAATCCACCTTCGTGCATATATTTTTTTTTTGGTATTGTGAAACTGAACGTTAAAGATATGCTGGAAGTATCACACAAATACAGTTATTGAAAAAAAAATTGTTATTTTCCTGAATGTTAGGTTTCCTCACTTCTGGGTGATCGTTACCAAAATGCAAGTCGAATTTGTTTAGTTCAGTTATACTTGAAAAAATTTTAAAAATATTTTATTTCTCCCAAATTTTATATTTTGTAAGGAGGTAACGTTATCACAATATGGTTATGGTAAATTAAAAAAATTGCTTGGGAAAGGTTTTAAATAATGTATAAATCATTGCATAAAATTTTTTTTTAAATTGTAACATCTTAGCAGTAGCGAAACGACATTTTGTAGAAGTAATTTCGTGAATGGAACGGAAGTCACATGAAACGGAAATGTGCAACCATGATGCCGAAATATGTGGTGGATGGAGAAAACTAAAGTTCACAAAGATAAAAACAAAAATTATAGTATTAACTATTTAGTTAACTTTAAAGAATTGGGAAGTATTTAATAAAATTATCTGTTGAAAATCAGGTTCAAAGTTTTTTTTTTTTTGGTCTTTCAATTTTATCGAAGCCGTTTCATTGCAAAGTTTAACTAATCTCTTTGCAAATGGAATGATTCGATAGCTGACGTAGCTACTCCGACAACGAATTCTAGTGGTGGATGCTTAAACTACATGTGATTCGCGTCAAGAAATTTAGTTGAAAACACAATTCGCGTGTATTGATCACGCTAAGCATTATTTAGAAGAATTCTACGTTAAATTTAAGGTTCAAGTTTCGTATTATAAGTTGATTTCCAACACGCGAACAAAATAATTTGCACGTTACCGGAGTTTAGATGTTACACATCAGTGGCGAGTACTGAAAGACCCGCTCACATTTTTGACGTGACAACGTCTAATAAATCGATGAACGCAGGCTGCACGCACGATATAGTGTCCCGTTACGCATATTGTCCCGTTACGATGTATCCCGTTACACTGTGTCCCGTTACGCTCATTGTCCGTTACGCTGTGTTCCGTTACGCTGTCGGCGAGTGCAGTAATAATATGTTATGTTACAATTGACTAAAAAATTATGGTGATTCATATAATTGATGATATATATTTGATTACAGTTTATTTATATGAAAACTTGTTCATAATTATATTTAAACTTTATAGCTAAACGCCAGTTTTTAAAATTAATTACAAGTCATCTACAAGTGAACTGTTTCGTCGAGTGTTTATAAAGTGAAGTGAAAAATTAACGTGGTTTTCATTGCTTATTACACCAACAACTTCAGCAATAAAGGTTTATTATTCTTGCATTTTAAAAATCTGATTACTAGTATAATTTCAATTATTTATTCTTTTATTATTAAAATAAAAATGATTCAATTTTATTCATAAAAGTATGCAATCATTTCATCAATGTTTTTTTATGACGTTGTCACGTTAAACTATCGTCCGTGAACCGACTTTACAGACAACCAATTTTTTTTTAAATTTATTATGTCAACCACTAATCTGTTCAAGTTATGTTCGGAACTGATCGGAGGGTCGGCGAATCTCTGACTGCCCGCTGACGTGCTGGTTGGGTCGTGGACAGCCGAGGTCGTGAGGTCTTCCAGTCCCAGGCGGTGTCGGGGCTCGCGCACACAGAGAGAAATGTTTGTTTGAATCAAACAAACATTTGTTTCTACGTGGCGAAACAAATATTTACTTGGTGGAACAAAATATTTTGTTAGCTTAACCCAACTCGGTAAGTAATAAAAATGATTAGTTACACCGAACCAAATGTATATTTGAGTTGACTAAATCATTTTGTTGGGTCAACAGAATCTTTCCTACTACAAAATATTTGTTCGAGTTGACAAAATATATTTATCTCGCCACATACAAAAAAAAATATTTTGTTGAAGCAAACAAACCTTTCTCTCAGTGCACCGATGCCTTCGACGCGAGTAACGGAACACGGCCTTGGCTGCTCGCCGTTCCCCGCCCGCGTACACTCGAGGGAGTACAAGTACCCTGGACGACTGCAGCGTCCTGGTACGACCCGGCAGCAGACCCGGTACGGTCGGTTTGAGAACCAGTACAGACAGGGACCGAAAAATGGTTTCCCCCTCTTTCAAACTTCCTAACACTGTAAGGAATAAAATGTGCGACGATTATGCGAGAAAACACGTTATGACTTTTGTTATATTAAAATCAAAAGGCAATTTTTATATTTCAGCGATACTGATAAAGATAATGCATGCTCGCACGACCCTTTCAAGGAGTGTGACCAGTGCTTGTCACTCATGGCTGTCTTTAATCTCGGGTTGGGTGTCACTTCGGCTGAGGATTCGACACCGCTTGAAACTCGTAAACCATGATAGCTACAGAGTTGAAGTGAATATATCTTAGTAGAGCAGACTTTGCTCGTGACACAACCGGTTAACATTTGCAGTGATGACGTAGGGAGCGTTGGTGGGTAGCTGTCAGTGAGAGCTTCGACTCCGAAAGTGATGCACTGATTTGCGTGATTTGAACTTGTATTTGCTCATGAGTGGAGCTAGTTGAGTGGATTAACTATTAATTTGCTAACATTGGTTTTGGAGCCATTAATAGCAAAATGCCTAAGCGCAAGCGGGATATATGTTGGAGAAAATAAGGAAAACGAGTAAAATGGCACGAGAAAATTCAAATAAAACTGCAGAGAAGTGTCGCAGGTATCGAATGAGGCAAAGAGTATCCGAGAGAAATGGGCCAGTGGGGCAAAACGAGCCTCAGCCGTCTACCTCGCGAGAAGCGACGAGGATTGCAGAACATTGTTTGGTAATGGACGTGGATATATGCTCTCTGGTGATTCTGATGTTGATATGGAGTCAGTTGAGCCGATGGTCGTGAACGATGGGCCGAGTTTGTCGCGGTTTGGGGTCGCAATTTTTCTGGTGTTGCCACCCGACCGTCAAGTAAGACGTTCGTAGAATTCACATAAAAAAAAGCAACATCAATTTCGTTAAATAATTTTTTTGTACACAACATTCTCTTTCAATGCGATGGAAATTCATGAAACAAACCCCTGGCAGCTGTAGTTCAAACTACAGCCTACCCAGAATTTTTTTTGCAAATTAAACAGAAATATTCTTGTAAAATTACAGATACTTGTAAATTTTTACATTTACATGAAAACAACTGTATCACTACAAAATAGTGTTCGCTGTAATCCCGCGTTCATATTTCCAAGCAAGCCTTTTGCTGTCCCAGTGTCTCCAATATTTAAAGTTATTTGTAACCCGATCCGTGAATAGTTATCCAGTATTTACTGTGCACATTAATGGGCAAAATAAAACAGAATAAAGTTAAATGAATGAACATTCGATTATCTTTTCTATGATTAAAAAATAATGCTAGAATAAAACTTAAACTAAAATATAAAATTTTGCGCCAAATTTCGTAAGTCATACTCGATGTTATTTCGAAAATGTTATTTCATGTATGCAAAAATAACCACAGCCATGAGTTGTACAAAATTAAAACATCTTTATCGTAGTATTACAAACTATTGATTGGCAATTTGGTTTTAAAGGAATCTTTTGCAATAGCACAGAATTTTTTTTTCTGTGAATGCCGTAAAACTTCTTGACCGTTAATTTGTCATTCATTAAATTTAGTTGGAAAATAAACGCCACTGACATCACAAGGGAACGCCGTAGTCACTTTTGAATTGAATTATGTACTAATTGTAACGAAGCCTAATTTTTTAAGTTATTCCGTGCAAAATTGTTAGGGCATATAAACTTTTTTTTTTAAAAAAAAGAAGGCGCTATTGTGGTAGAAATTTTTCCCTCTTCAAATGCATGTTTTAACTCCGAAAATCAATTAACTAACGCTTCAAGCTCAAATATTAAGGTACCTAGGCACACTGTATTGGAAAAAATGAATGTGCAAAAAGCCGTTACCAAGCAATACCTGGTCCGATGATGTCTTAATGTCTTCGCCGCTTTAAGTTTCTGTGCACAGCAATGTGACGCGAAACACCATTAATAATAATAATAATTAAAAAGTTTCAAAAGTTCTTATGTACATCTTCTCGTTTTAATGTTGTAAATTGGATTTCCTTTTTAATTTCTAAATGAAATTATAATTAATTTTTTTATGCTCCTTTATTTGGGCTTGTCAGCTATGAGTGCAGTTTGCAATTAGATATTTTTAATTTTTCACTGCCTAACATAAGGCTTAACATAAAATTGAACAAGTGAAAATTTTTTGTATGTATTTGCTGCCAACTTAATATATTTTACCAAGTGGTGATTAATAAACATTAAGTTGTGGCAGTGGGCTCTCTTCAACAGTTATTTCCAAAGTTCTCTTTTTTATGCGAAATATCAAACAGTGGTTTGAATATTTATTTTGACATCTAATCGGAGCCAGTTACACGATATTTCAGAGTGTAATGGAAAAGATTAAATATAAGGTTGTTACCATATCAGTGAACTTTGAAAATTGAAGTACATTCATACACACATATAAAGCCACTGTTCTTTCCATTTGCCTTATTTTTCTATCCTTCTGCTTAAGTAAAGCTAATTTATGTTTTTATTTTGTTTTCAGTCTAAATACTCACATAACAGCTGTAGCGAAATTATAACTGAATGAAAATATGGCGAGTATCATAGGATACTGAATGAAGTCTAGCACTCGATTTCTGGATTTTGAAAGTCCGAGACAGCAAAGAGAAATTGACATAAAAATTAAGATTTTATGTCAAACAATAAAATTAATTCAAAATTTAAAAATTACATTATTCATGATACAGATACAGTTGTTAAGTTACTTTTATTAAACAGGTAAAACATTTTAGGATGCCTTTTATTTTAAATCTGTTAAAATGTTAGTTTTAACTATGTGAGTTATTGTTACAGTATTGTTGTCATAATTTTTTGAAAAACGGATATTAACTACTGAAATATAACTTATAATTACTATTCAGTAACTTAAAATAAAATCCCGTCCGTTAAACGTTATGAGAATGGGATGATCACACAAAAATTACAAGCTAATAATAAAATTAAGATCTTTTACGGTAAAAGATAAGACATTTTGATAAACACAAAATTGCTAAACAATATGCAAAAAAAAAACGAGAGCTTATTAATTCTGGTTTGGGTATTTTTAAATTTTTGTATATCCACGTGTGTATGACAACAATTAAAAATATTTGCAAGTCCAATATTCTTGTACATGTGAAAGATGTACAAAAATGGTAGGTCTTATATTCATCACTTGTAATTATTTTAACTTTGGAGTTGAGAGATAAAAAGCTGCGTCTTCCTAGGCAAGAAAAAACCAATTCCGCAAATGCCTGACGCGAAATGGAGTGATATTCAACGAGTCGTTCTCAACGACTCTTGAAAGACGTCCTACGCTCATAAAGACCGTTACTTTAAAACTTCTCGCGGCAACTTCAGAAACTTGGGCTAAAAGCCCAGGGAAGGGCCGCCGTCACAGGGAGATACACTGTCAAAAACATTTCGTGTTAACCTAAAAAATTTGAGCTATGAGCCCAGGACAGCACCATCGTCGCAGGAAGCTACACTGTCAAAATCTCATCTCTGTAACATCAAATATTTGGGATAAAAACTTAGGGAAGCTCTGTCGTCACAGGAACCTACACTATCAAACACTTATCGTGGTAGCTCAGAAACATGGCCTAAGTGCCCAGGACAGTGGCGCTGTAACAGGGAGCTACACTGTCAAAAACTTATCGCGGTAACCTCAAAAACAAGGGCTAAGAGCCCAGGGCTGTGCCACCGTCACAGGGACCTACACTGTCAAACATTTCTCGTAGTAACATCAGAAAATTGGCCTACAAGCCCAGGGCAGCACCGAAGTCACAGCTAAACTGTTAAAGAATTTTTGAAATTTACGAAAAAGTTGGGCTTAAAACACCTAGATATCTTCTAAAACATATATTTATCTAAATGTCTTTGATAAAACGAAATGGTGTGTGGATTTTACATCATGTCTGATTATTTTTTGTAATTTATTAAATATTATTTCTAAAAATACTATGAACGATCTTAGGTTAATATAAGGTAAATACAAATACCAGCAAAAATAATTTATTCCGTCTGGAATTATTTAATTGGAATACAAATATCACTTGTCAGTTAGTTCAACAGTTTCCCTTCCATTTATACGTGCTATCTGGGGGCGAAAATACGATACTTATATTCACTCCACTAAATAAATTAGCAGTTAAATAATGAGGCTATCAAGTGTGCTCGTCTGTAACTAGTGGTTTGAGCAATATTTTTATACTAATCATTTGTGACGCATGTGGCGTGATTGTTTTGACTTCAATAGGAGCTAGAAGATCAGTGGCTTTACAAATTTAATTATTTTATAAACTTGTACTAACTTCATAAAATTGTGTGAATAGTGTAAAAAATAAATAAAAAAAATTCTGTTCATGAACGTATTTGCTGCCAAAGTTTGTACCTACTAAATATTTTTGCATGGTGGAGTACCTATATCCACTACCCATCTTCACCTACCACGTTATGGAGTTATATTTCATTGCAATATCTACCTGGGTTTTTATATTTTGGCATTGCATGTTACTGTTCGTTGCACATTTCCAGAACAGTATATATTCAACATTAGGTTGTCCACATTCTGGATGGTCGGGGAAGGGGGAATCGCTCAGGGGATTTACTTCAATTCCTAGAAAAGTCGTGATTGTAATTGGAGGTAAAACTCTCATGCTCCAATCTGCATTCGCCCTGACAATGAAAGCATAAAAGTATTTCCAGGCTTCCCCATCAACGGGATGCTTCGGACACCTTCGGCAAAGCCCGTCCTAGACTCCCGAAGCAATCGGAAACTCGAAGAGTTCCGTATTTGAGAAATGCTGCGGTACAGAGCCGTTAAAAAAAAAACTTTGCAAATCCAGTCGATATGCGTCAATAAGTGCGCTAATGATTACTGAAGCATTTATAAGTCAATTCGTAATATCATTGTTAGTTTTTTAATGATTTGCGAAGAAATTTTTTTTTTCAATTTAAAATATAAAACCACGTACATTTTAAAACTTTTGCTAGTTAAATATTTTTAAATTTTCTTTCATATGAAATAAACTTTTTCTTATTCAGTTTTATGCTTAGATTATATAAAATTATATTCAGTATCCTAAACGCATTTAACAAATTAATATTTTTTTAATTTATACGTATATTTCTAAAGTTTTATAGTAATTGAAAGTTATTTTAATTATTGCGTTGGCTTAGTAACATGTTTTTCATTTATAATTGTTTATCTTGTAAACATTCGTATGTGTAATTGGTGGACAAAATATACCTCTGTTTAACATGGCTACATAAAATAAGTTTCCGAGATGAAAATAAATGAAACCGTTTTACGGTAAAAATAACATCCACATATACCGAAATGAGTCGGAAACCTAATATGACAAACAAAATCAATTGATACAATAACAATTAAATGATTTGTTCCAAAATGTAATTGAATAAATTAAAATGAATTAAAATTAAATGGAAAAAAGCATATAAAGAACCCATTTTTAACAAAAGAAGGGTACTTTAACAGAATCGAAATTCAATGATTAAATGCTTATATTATTGTAACGAAATAAATCAAAGGAAAAGTACTGAAATGTAAAGGAATGTTAATTTACTGTACACATTGTACATCGTGGATATTCTACTAATATTTCTGACAGTGTAGGTGAGAGAGGACGCGTGGGTTGCGCTGGGGAGTGGGGGGAGGGGGTGCGGAGATTTGACCCCACATCTCCGCTCCGCCGCGGAGATCTCAGCCCCATTTCTCCGAGCCGACGCCCCCGTGAGAACGGCAGCTGAGTTCTGGTCCCCGTGTCCAGAGACCGCTGGACACGTCCTGCAATGATCTCACATGTTCGTCTCCGCCTTGAGCGCTGCGGATAACTAGAGACCCTGCAAAATTCGCGGATTCATTCGGTGATAGGCTAGAATTTAAACACATTTACCTCTTAGATAATTTTGCTATTGGCTTGCTGTTCATCTGGACGAATCTCAACCAGTTATAAAAACCCTCAACCAAAGAAGGATCGAATCACAGACAAACCAGCTGAGACGACTTACGAGTCGGCAGCCAATGAACTTGCGTTATTTGCCCGAGTGTACAGGGGTACGTGCAGTCTATCCTGAAGGCCATCGAAACCGCGAATTTTGCAGGTCTCTAATAATTCTTATACATTCGCTAGTGACGGCAGGCGTGTTCGTGAGACATCCTGCACGACTGCTGAATACGAGCTCTCTAGCTTGTCCAGTCCAGGATGCTGGGGTCCTGAGCACCCGCGCGGTGCAACTCACGTCACGCCACTGACAGTCCGCGCATGCGCGCGACGAGCCGTCCTGCGCGGGGGACGTCGAGAGCGGTTCTGGGTTCGAACCCCGCCTGAGGTCGCGTATTGAAATCCGATACCATGTACTTAAATAAAGTCATGTTATATTCAGTACAAAAAAAAAGTATAAGTGCGTGATAGTAAATAAATAAATGTCAGCAAAATTAGTGGTGCTTTCATTTATAATATAAGAGTGTTTTTGATATGGAAGAAAGGTCTCTTTAATTATTAAAGCAGTGTTACAGTAAATCTGATAAATATATTTAATGAAACTCCAACAACGATTACTAACAGACAACACACGGACCATACCGGTGGACCTAGAGATTTTTAAATTTCGAGGAAATATTCATTGAGTGCCCTAGAGGTGCACTAAAAAGGTTTTTTTTTTTAAATTCCATCCCAAAAGAGATTAAAAAGGCTGGCAAAATTTGTATGACGAAAAATATTTTTTTTGAGATACGTTTGATGAAATTTTGTAGATATGCACTTCAAAAGAAATAAAATGACACGTGTGTCATAATTTTTGGAAATTAGTCGTCTAAAATGGAGAAGGGGGTTCAGGGACGTTAAATATCAAAATTCCCGTGTTTTTGTTTGAAAATCCCCATGGAAAATATTTTGCATTGCCGATGATTCCTTCGTCTCCATGGCAACGGCTATTGCATTGTTGACGCATTCCTTGTATCCGTGATAATTTTTTTCGGGGGCGTTAAATCAGTTCCCAAGGGGCGTTTAGCCCGGGCAACGTTGGGCAATTCCGCTAGTAAATATATATAAAAAAATAACTTTCAACGAATCATATGTAAAACTATGAAAACGCAATGCAAAGAAATTTCAGTAAACTTTATTTTGTTTAAAGAAGTTTGACAAAAAATGTTTACCCTGCGTTGTCAGTTTTAGAGAAAAGCAGTGTCAAAAATGAAATAACTTTGGTTATTACAGGCGGATGCTTTTATTCTTGCAATTTCATAAAATATATATTTAATACAGTGTAATTTTTATCCCATGTTCAGAGACAGTGTTACGAAAATAACCTTACTTGCATTAACTAAGATAATAAATTTAATCTAAAACAGTTTTATGGACTTAGGATATTAATTATTTTAGTGGCAAAACATTAATAAGACAGATCTTCCATCGCTGCAGTAGGCAACTAGAAAGAGCACACCTTTTACTGTGAAGGCATTGAACAATAAGTGGTCTCAAGTTCATTTATATTTCGTTATTGTTACACATTTATCGTTACATTAATTTATTTTCAGTGTTAAAGTTTTCATTAATGATAGGATGAAATAACTTTATAATCGTAAATTTATCATCTGCACTAAACTGTACAAAAATTATCAGATTTTCAGGCGAAATTTTGTTTTAAGTTCTGTAAATTGGGAAAAAAAAAGTTCAAAATGATTTTATTTTCTTATGCTTTAACACTATTATTGCATTGGGTCACATAATATTTTTCAAGCGATTGTGTCAGGTATCTTCATTAAGATTAAGAAATAATTAAAATTATTGTAATCGCTACTATATGAACAACAAATACACTCTACTTAAAATAAAGTGACCTTAAATAATATAAACTTCTCTGAAATTAGTTTAATATTGGTAGAAATTTAATTCAATATATTTGTTTTCCTAGTCATTCGAGTATATTATGTTAATAATAAACTATTCAAGATAATTCTAAATAAATAAATTCTTTACTAAAACTACGTCGTAACCCGTTACCATTTTCTGGTATCTAATTACAATACAACGTCCAAAGTACCAAATCTATTTAAAAACAAATATTTCGGTCAGTTATAACGTTGTAAGCTTTTATTTTATCAAGTGCTACATCTAAATATAATTCTTAAGTAATTAAAAGCCCTGAATTGAGGGACCGGCATAAATATTTTAAAAATTATGTAAATATTTTAAACACCTATTGCTGAAAATTAATAACAGTGCATTAAATGAACGAAGTAAATTATGTCAGTAAGTTCAATTTATTTTGGGACAGTTGGACAGCAACTGATTTGCCACGAATTATCCGTGGCCAAGGTTAGTAAAAAAAACATTATTCATGAACTTAGATAATTTTGTTTATGAATTTTACTAATAATTCAATTTTTTTCTTGAATATTTTGTTCCTTTATTCTGCCTTCGGCAGGAAAAAATAACACTTGTAATTTATTTAATAGATTTTTCAATGGGGAAAAATTACTACAAAAGTTATGAGTTAGCTTTCGACGTTTTGCAGTTCACGATATTTCATATTCCGACCGAAAGCACGAATGGGAACGCCAGTGCTGCTAAAACAAAGTTGCGAAAGCGAGAAAGATGATGCCCGAGTTGATGGCTATGTGCAAGCAGCAATTCCCCCGAGGAAAACCAGACGACAGATGAGAAATGTGCCCTAACCTCACTTGGGTGTTGGCTTCCGCCCCCCCCCCCCCCCCCCCCTTGTGAACTCATGCAATAAACACACGTCAGTGCGTGTATTCCTGCGTGGCAGCCTGTCATCACGTCGAGCAAGAAAGCAAGGAAATGCGAAGCTACAACACTGTGACAAGGGAAAAGAGAGAACATAGGTCATGCGCATGTAAATTAGTCATTATAAAGAAATAAGAGCACTGCGTGGAAAAAAATTGCATTTCTTTTCCCATTAATAATAACAATGAAATGCTTTGTTAATATTGTGTTCGAAAATGCTGTCCACACCCATGGCGTAAGCGGAATTATAATCGGGAAATTATGTTTCTTAATTATTTGATAATATATATTTTTTTCTTGCAGCCGCAGTCTTTACGGAAATAAACCCGAAAACATAATTATCTGCTTTTCCCCTGACGTCTATAGGTCTGTGATTATTTTACCTCCCAAACTTAAAATTTTCCATTTAAACAATCAATATAAATTTTTGCACTACCACTTCCATAACTAATCTCGTGACAAACCTCTTTACCCAGTCACAAAAATTCCTGGGAACTACACAGACAAAGTGATCACTGAGGCACAATCACTAATGAAATCCAGCATCACGCCTCGAAATTGTATAACCCTTCTAAAAAATACTAGACACACAAGGATTGTAACAAATACTGAATCCAAACACGATATTCGTTACACAGTAAATATGAAAGCTATACAGGATGGGCTTTGCATATATATTATTTGAATTGCCAAAAAAAAAAGTTTCATAAACTTTTCCTTGATTTTCCCAGAAACAGAAAATTCCCTGACAATTACCAGTGGTCACTGTTTTCTCTGATGACGGACACCCTGGCAAGGTATTCTGAATATGTAGGATTATTGGTTTGATCCTAGCTGTTTTTTGAAGTGAAACTTCTTTACCGCTGGTAGGGTAAGTAGAAGCGATGACTCATCACAGCGTAACGAAAATTACAACGCTGAATGGGGAAGGTTCAACATTGAGCACCCCACTCATCACTCTCAGGAAAGTGTTAGCGATGCGACGCTAAAGTAATGCATTTATCGTGACGTCGGAAAAGACAAAAAAAAAATTTAACTTCAGTAAATTCAATTATGAAAGTATAAATTTGTATATGAATTTCGAATAGCGTTAGGTTTTTTAATATGTGTTTCAAGTATTTCTGTAGTCCTTAAATTTAATATACTACTGTCTGTAAAGATTTACTACTAATGCGCGTGGCAAACAAGTACCCATATTTTTGCTGTGTAACAACTTATACATCGTTTAATGGCATTACGTGTTTGGTAGAAGTAATTGCTTTAATGGAACGGAAATCGCAAAGAACGAAAATGTGTAACAATCGGTGCTGCCACCTTTGGCGGATGGAGTGAACCAAAGTTCTCAAGGTAAAGGTAAACGTTAAAATATTAACTGTTTCGTGTATTTTAACATGGGCAGTATTTTAACAAAATTCACTGTCAAAAATAAGGTCCAGTACCGGCATTTTATGTTATTTTCGCTTTTATCGGAGCCGTTTAATTATAAAGTTTAAAAAATCTAATGATTCTACAGCCAACGTAGCTGCTCAGACAGCGAATTCTAGTGGCGGGTGTGGCAACTACGTATGATTAGCGTCCAGAAATGTAGTTTAAAATACAATTTCCGCATATTTATCACGCTCGGCATTATTTAAAAAAATCCTTAGTTGAATCTCGTGTCCGAGTTTCAAATTATAAGTGTATTTGAAACATGAGAAAACACGAATTCGCTCGTTACCGAGGTTAGATGTTACACATCAAAGGCGAGTACTGAAATACTCGGTCACAATTATTATTATTTTTTTAAATTGTGTTTCAAATATTTATGCAGCCTTAAAATTTGCTGACCTACTATCTATGTAGTGGAAGAAAAGCAACAATATCTTAATATATATAAATCCAGTGTCCTGATGTTTGTTTCCAGTGAACTATTCACCAAGTCAACCGATTTAGATGAAAATTGGCATTTATGTGTAATTTTTTCCAACTTGAGAGATAGGGTGGTTTTTATTTCGATTAATGGTCTTAATAATTTATCATTAATAATAAATAATAAATAACCGATCGCCATGGGTAAACAAAAAAATCATAGGTCATAGACATACAAACAGTAATTGTGTGACATTTCTCTATGTCCAACACACTGTATGTAGAGCTATCCAGTTTGCTTTAACTCGCAGACAATAAAGCTCCATGTGTTTAGCCCGGGGAACGCTGGGTACTGCAGCTAGTATGTATATATATTTAGGAGACGCTATAGTAAATAAACGACCGAAACAATATAAAATGACCTGCTTGACGCGGGCACACGACGTATCTAGGTGCCACCAAGGATGGGAGGCAATAAAACGCGCGCGGAGATTGAAGCCAGCACCGACACACACACACACACACTCCCGCGGGCGAGAGACAGGCCGGGCAACTGCCCGGAAGTTATTCCAGGCTCGCATTCCAGTCGATGGATCGATTGTCGGTCGATCCTGGTGTCGCGGGTAGGCGGTCCTCCCGCACTGGTCGACCACATTCCGCGCCGACACTTCGCCAGGAAGTGTTTTCCCACCCTTTATTGTGTTTTTAATAACACCGCCTGGAATGTATATTAGTTTAGTGGAGGTACTTTTTTTTAAAAACAGTCTCCATTTGTTTTTTTTTGTTTTTTTTTTTGTTTTTTAATCAAGCCTGAAAACTCTCATACACTTCACACCGGCTGTCCCGAAATTCCTTTTACTAATTCCTGTGCAATATCCGACCGAAAATTCTATTGCAGTATTGGTAAATATTTTTTTTTGAGCTATCCGTTCATAATTTTCTGCTACTGAACATTTTGGAAAGTAAAACACTTAATTTATTTTTATTTGAAAGTTTTTTTTAAATACAAATATACGCTGGTTTGCATCGTACGTAAAAGAAAAACCTCAACACGGACAAAGATATGAAACGTTGCAGTTGTTTTGTCTTAGGAAGCCTGTTGTGATCGCCTGTCCTGTCGTCGTTGTGTTGCCCGGAATAAAATTTTGTTTGGTCTCATCGCTGGGTTCATCTGTGCACTTTTGTGTGTTTTTGTGTTGTACAGAGTGTTCATTTGTTTGTCACTGTGTTGTCTAAGATCCTTTTTTTTTTGTATCTATTGTTCCTGTTGTAAATGTGTAGTCAGATAACTGTGTTAACCTATTCTGTGATATTTTCTGACTAATTATTTGCACAGAATTATCTGTGTCCACTATGCATTTAACTTTCATCGTCTGTTGATTTTGGCTTGTACTCTGTGTTTTTTTATTCATCTCCTTGTATTTTTTGAGGTGTTTCTAAAACAAACAGTGTAAGCCAGCAATGACACATGTCCAAAGAAACCTTTACGGCAATACAATCACGTTTAACAAATCTGTTTCGCAATGGAAATAAAATTAGTGGCCACAGCATACTTTCCGATTAGAATGAATTTCTATTTCGATTGCGTTGCGGGCATGACGTTGCATGATTAGTGTCAGGAATTGTGTTTTGTAATCATGGTTACACAGTTGAATCGGTAATAATATTACGTGAATTTTTTAGTGGGATTTGATTAACTTAATTAATTAGTTATTTATTAATGTGTTCAAGAAAAGTATTTAAAAAAATATTGTAAATTAAACTAATTTTTCACGAACATGAACATAAAAAAAGAAGTGTTAAAATTTTTGTCTTGTGTATGAATCATATGTAGTGGCCAAAAAACATTAAATATATATTTACTGTTTATTTTTGGTTGTCGGAAAAGTAGAAAACACATCGGTCTTTCCCGAGTTAGGGTTAGGATTAAAACCCTAATGTTAAGGTAATAATAAATCCTTTTGAAGAATATTTGTACGGATGTATTTTTATTATGTGTTGTTGCAAGTTTTGGCTCCAGAAATACAGTTCGTTCGCAAAATTTCCGTGTATAAATTTAGCGTGTGGCAGACGAACGTCCGGAAACGAAGCCCCATGAGTTCACGGGTGCAAACTGTAGCTCGCTGACGTGCGTTTGGCGGGCTTCGGAGGGACTACTCCATTGGCCGAGAGCACGAGCGATCTCAGCGAATCGGCGTTCAGAAACGCTCCCGCGGGAAGCAGGCGAAGAGCCGAATACAGAAACTTCAGACTTTGGCCATATGCAGTCTGGTGTCCAATAATACCCTTCGTGGTACGAAACTCCCAGTTCCCAGGCATGAATGTCTTGCTATTTCGGCACACGTCCGCGGTCAGAGCGCACTGCTACTGTTGCGCCTGCCCACACACAACTGACACATCGGCCGTCTCTGCGAACGTGCAGTACGCCCCTGCGCTATTTCCAGTTTAAGAAGCTAGGGAGCGCTAGTGTCGCGCGCCGCATTTATTTTTACAAGTACAAAAATGGCAGGTATCGCGGCGGCGGGGATTCGATCCGTCAACCTTTGGATTTGTCGTCAGCAATGATAACCACACGGCCACGAGGCCAGCTTGGAAATAATAATTTCAGATGTTTGTTTTTATAGATTTTTAACCACTGAATAAACGTGTCTGACCGCCGACTGGACGCACCTTGCCACCTAATGGGCGTGTCTGACCGTCAAATACGTGCCTGATCACGAACTGAATGTGCCTAACCACTGACTGGATGTGCCTGGCTACTGAATAGACATGCCTGGTACAAAGGAATTCTGGGAATAACCACGACACCGTTCTTACTAAACAGCGAACAACGCGCTGATCTTCCCTGAAGTCAAAACGCCCCGAAAACAACCACACACCGCGTGGCACACTAGAACCTCTGCGTGGCTGCTTTTCTTAGGGCTTCTGAAGCCCGCTACTCTGCAATAGCGCAGTCCTCTCAGCCGGTGGACGAGTCCTCTGAAGCCAGCCGGACTTGAGTTTCCACGCTGCTGTTGGCACGAGTGACTTCGCAGGTTGCTTTACTGACACAACCCCTTTAACAAAAACTGCTTGTTTCGGCATTATTTGCCATTCAGTACGCACTTATTCCGAACAATTTGAAAATAGAGTAGCTTCCACTCATAAAACGTAAACCAGGTTTTGATGCAATTCACAACAACCGACCACAGGTTAATATTCTGTGATTCTACAACAGAGCAATCATTGCAATTTTAATTCCATAACATATTTTAAAGACTGTTTTCATTCTTCAATTACTAAAAATTACCAATACACTTAAAAAAATCAACATAGCAGCGAAGATGAGTTGCGTGATACAAAAATGCAGTGAAAACACAGAATATTAATTCCTAGTAAGTGGACATTACGTAAATATTTTCCTCGCTTTTTACAAAAAGCAGAAAATGTGCAGAGTGTTTTTTAAGTACAAAATAAGAACATAAAAGAATATGCAATGCTTTTATACTTAAACATCCGTAGGAATTGCAACAAAACTAGAAATATTGCATCCGAATGCAATGACACAAAATAGAAAGCGTGACCTTATCTGCATGCGGAAAATGTAGCATATTTTAAGATATTTTTACTTGAAAAAATTAACAATAGAATTTTGTGAATCTTTTTAAACAAGTGACGATACAAAATTATATAAAAACATAATCAACTGATACTGATTAAATAAATTGAACTGCTATATAGTGGTATGAACGTGCGTTTTATTGTGTTAAAAATAAGCCAAGATTTATTTCCCTCAGCCCCCTTCCCACATTTCACGTCTGTTGCATATTCGGTCTCTTGCTGAAAATGTATTTATTAAAATATTTATAAACGTGGTTTTGAATGCAAAGAAACCGGTAGCTACAAATCATAAACACATCACGTGTCCAGTTATTTTGGAACTTATTATTACTGTGAGAATTTAATGAGTGGTTAAAATTACGGTTCATTATTTTTAAACTTTTTGTAACTTTCTACATTATTATTTTATATTTTGCTTATGTAAAATAATTTTCAATAACATCCATAAATTTTTCTGAACATAAAATTATTAAAACTTTTATAACTGTGACTGTTTAAAAATTAATTACTAATAATTTTAATTTGCGCATATTTGTTTTACATTTACAAATGACTAAAATTTGAGAATTGAATCAGCCGTATTCGAAACGAAGGGGGAAAATTGATTTTATTCCTACTTTGATCACAACGCAGAAAATGCACTTGTCGTAGAGTGTAAATAGGATTTTTTTTAATGGAAGGGCTTTCATATAATTATCCATTTAATTATGTATGATCAAAGAGAAAAAAATGGTACTTTATTTTAATTTTGCCAAAATTAATTTATTACTAGTGGTAAATGCTGAATGCAATTATGCAATGGTTTTGGAAGTTCGTTGGAGTGAAATAACTCTCATCGTATCATCTGACAAATGTTCTCTTTTTTACGTGAGAATTGTGCGGTTAAAATTTGCCAATGGTCTTTGTAACACAATAGAGCGTGCAATTTAGATTAATCCACGCTATGAACAAACACGCTTTCATTCATTTGACGTAGTTTTTGCAACACAATACTGGAACATTTCTAAACAATGTTCTGGAATCCTACTTCAAATTTAAAAAAAAAAACAGTGTTCTAAGTGAGGAAATTCATTTTGTAATAAATATTTTAACTATTATTATTTGTTTTTAATTAGTGGTTCCTTTTTCAAACCATCCCTAAAAACAGGAGAAACATTTTTTTTGTAACACTGAAAGAATAATATTCTTATTTTATTACATACCACATTTCCAAATGATAAATTAATATTGTCTTAAAATGTGTATCTTAAAACGAGAAAAATACGGTACTTTATTATTTTTTTGTGAATCACGTGTATCATTATTCAATTGTATTCAAAAAATTTATATTGCAAATCCAATGCGTTACTAATTGTATATTTTAAATTAAAACAATACTTGTGTTTTACAGAACAAAATAAAGTAAAAAAAAAATGTGGTGAAGTATTTAAAATAAATTTTAGTTATTTAATTAGGGACGTGAACAATTGTTCCGAAATTACAGGAAGTGAATTAATTTAAACATTATTTTCAAATTTAAATAACCTTTATTTTTTTTATAAACATGTTAAATACTTTAATACCTCTTTTTTGTGTTATTTTATTTTCAAATCATTTCAGAACGCTTGCATGATGGTTTTTTAATTAAAATTTTATTAATTCATTTTTTAATGAAATATTTTTTTCATTAAAATCAGATAAATTTATGGATCTTCAACATGGTGGACAATTTTCAAGATATCAAAAGTGTTAAAATTAATATTTTATTAATTAAAATTTTTTTAAATTATAAAATTTTTGCAAAATTTCTAAGTTTAAAATTATGTAATTTCAAGAATGAGGACCATTTCAAAAATGACGGAAGAGTTAAAATTAAAATTTTATAACGTATTTTTTTATTAATTTAAAATTTTTCTCCCATTTTCTAAATTAAAAAATATGGATATTAAATATGGTGGCCATAACGAAAGTTGCAACGCTAGGGAGTGGGGTGTCAGATGGCGGGAAGTTCTGAAAATCAAGATGGAGGAAAACAAAAGGCGAAAATCAAAATGTCGGAAAAAACCTTATGGTGAATCCAAGATTGCTGCTGAGGTTAAGGTAAAATACATGGTCAACGGTAAAGGTCATCCAAGATGGACGCCGTGTCGTCAAAATCAAAGATGGCGGTCGGCACTTCAGGTACCTCAGCCCAGAAGCCTGCGCCAGTATCAGCATTCACATACTACTTAAATGTAATAATATCTTTAAATTAGTGATTTTTTTATATTTTTGTCCTTGCTATTTACATTCTGGGCGAAACAATGATCATCTTCATTGTTTATTTAACATATCGCGAATTTGAGGCATAAATTCAACGGGTGACAGGGAATGCCAAAACAAGCAATTTTTGTTCAGGAACATTTGTCCGGAAATTTAACCTTGCAAAGTTACAGGTGCTAAAAGTAGCGCGCAAATTTGAATTTGGCGGGTTACAGGGGACTACTGCATTGGCTGAGAGGACGAGCGACCGTAGCCAGTAGCGTTCGAGCGCACCGCGGGAATCAGGTGACGAGGAATGGGTACAGACTTTTCGAGTTAGCCATACGTAATTATCAGTCCCCCCTTCGTGGTATACAGCTCCCAGTTTAATGTAGTTACTGGTTACTGGTTACTGATACTCATATTTGGTACACGTCCGTTGTGAAAGCGCCCTTCGGCAAATCTGCACTGAAATTTTTTTTTTCACCGGTTTTATATTCCATTATCATATCGGCCATCTCTGTGGGTGAAAAGTCTGCTGTGGTAATGCTATGGACATGGAAAACTTGCGGATTCATTTCGTGATATGTTAAAATAAAACAAATAAATATTCATACCTTTTAGCTGCTTTTCCCATTGATTCACTTTTGATCTGGAGGACTCTGAGCCATTTGAGGAGGTTGCTGTAGTAAGGGTCCATGCTTCAAAACAATGTTCTGAGATATCAAGGTGCGAAGTTTTCTTGGTGGCACACATGAAGTCGGAGCACAGTTACTCCAATGAACACACACGCACATAAGTTATTGAATAATATTCTGTAACTTATTAAATAAATATTTTCCTAATAGTTCACTATTAATACACAAACCCGTAAAAATAGTAGGTAATCTATTTATCTGAAAATTTTCAACAAATTAAATGGTTCTCTTCAAAAAGGGCTCATAACATCATCACATAAAACTTTTCATACCAACACAACAAATTAAATTTTCTGGATAATATTTGGTGAGCATAGAGATTAATATATGTAGGATTCATTTTTCGTATTCTCCTCAAGAAGGTCCAATGGTCTCATAGGCCCTTATTGCAGCAACCTCCTCAATTGAAGAAGTATCAAATATCAAGTTAAACAGTTGAGACGCCCCACGAGTCAGCAGCCAATGAACAGGTGACGTTGCCCAAGTACGCAGAGGATCGTTGAGTTCATCATGGAGGTCAATGAACCCGCGACATTTTTGCAGTTCCTAGCTACTGGTGTTAGTCAGATCTGTAATTGCAGGACCGTACTAACTAGCGGTCAACACTGCGCTAATCGCCACAAAGCCAAACGTGTGAACGAAACTCAGCCGACCATTCACTGCGCTGCACACCAGACTGCTGCTAGTCGCCTGCTTCTCAGCCAATGGAGTTGTCCCCTTGTAGCCCGCCAAATTCAAATTTTCTCGCAACTTTTCGCATCTGTAACTTTACAGGGTTTAATATGCGGACAAATGTTCCTTAACAAATTTTTATTTTTTTTTTCATTCCTTGCTACACGTTATTTTTACGCCCATTTTCGACACCCACATATTTTTAAAGGTTTAAAGATTATATTTAAAAAAAAACATATTTTTAAACGTGTTAAAATAAGTGAAGCAGAATTTTCGACTTGCCTCTATACGACCGTGAGCCTTATCTCAAAGGTCTTATAGATTTTACGATAAGCTACAGAAAAATCCACCGGTGTAAAAAAAAAAAAAAAAAAAACAACTGTGGGTAAAATGTAGAAAATGGACGGGGAAAATCGTAGAATTATTTCGTATCAGGCTAAATTTAAAAATAATTATGAAAATGGGGAGACCTCTGGACCAACGAAAAACCCTAAATAAAAAAAATTTCCAATCGCATACTGCCCAACTGAGACTCCTCACGCACAGTAGCCAATGAACAAGTAACATTTCCCCAAGAATGTAGATTACTGTGGAGACTACAGTTTAACTTGCGAGCTTTTTCAATCCCGAAGGATATAGAAGTCTTTCGATGTTAGCCTGGCACCGAATAAACGTACGAAATTCCCGCCATCTTTTATTTATACATAAGGGTTAAAAACAATAATTTGAGAGCTTTTTTTATATAATTCTATTGCTAAACTTATAATAACATTTCACTGTGTAGGAACTTGACTTCACGTAGGGGTTTATAGAAGGTTGACATGCATACTGTAACTTCCTCGGGAAACAGGTTGCTATACATGTAAGGTGGATACAAAGAGGCAGGGAGAGTTAGGCTTTTGCGCACCATGCAGAGATACAATTTACTGATAAAAGGAGTGTACGCACTCAGTGGTAATCTCTGAGCTCAAGTATGAACTTTCTTATACTGTTAATTTATTTTGTAAATGGAACAGAAATATTAATGTAAAATTAGAGATATTTGTAACTGTGTACATTTACATGAAAACAACTGTATCACTAAAAAATATTGTTAGCAGTAATATCGGGCTCAGATTATTACCAGGGTATTTATGCTTTGTTTGTCCCAGTACCTCCGTAGATAAAGTTATTTTTAAACCGTTCTCTGAATAGCTTCCCAGTATTAACTGCGGAAGTAATAAGCATGATACAACAAAATAAAGTCAATTAAGTCCATTGTTTAAAACAATATATGCTTAAATGATATATCAGCTACGATATAAAATTATGCGCCAATTTTCGTTAAGAAATAATCAGTATTACCTCGAGAAAACGTATTTCATACATGCAAAAATAACAATAGCCAAGTATTGTACAAAGATACAATAACTTTCTTGTAGTATAACAAACTTTATCTTGGCAACTTGATTCCAAATTAATCGGTTGTAAGTGTACAGAAATTAACTCTCTGTAGGTAGACCATGTTAGAGACTTCTAACACTTGTTTTTTTCTGATTCCCATTGAATTTTCACATATTTTTTGAGTGCCGAAATGCGAACATAAACTAACTAAGTAATGGGTTTAAAAGATGTTTAAGTTACAAGTTGAGTTTGAATGAAAGCAAGTCTCTTACTGCTAATAATTGAGGAGGACGACTTGTTCGATGAGTCGATTCTAAAACATTACAAGCTTTTAAACTGTTTAATACTGGCTGTGCCTTCAACTCGATCGAGTAGACCGAATAGTTTTCACATGTTATTATATAGAAAGTATTAAATATTTTTGTACATTAGTATGTACAAAATTAGTTGTAGATATGGTGGTTTTGTGTCAAGTAAAATAAATGTGCAAGAAAATATTTTAAAATAATGGGTTACTATCACATATATTGGGTATATTTATGTATATACATTTAAAATTCTATTCTTACTTTGCGTTTAATGCTTAATGGAAATTGACTTCATTGAAGCCGTTTGATATTTCACTGACAGTTAAATAAAGACTAAATACATTTAGGTTACTACACAAAACTCATATAAATTTCAAGTAGATATCATTAGCAGTTTTTCAGTTAAATAATTTCCTACATACGGACAAAAAACTATTTGTTTCAGACTTAAAATAATTGGCTAATTTGTTAGCAAGAATAATAAACTTTACGTAATAATTAAAAAAATTGGTTGTCTGTAAATTCTGTTTACGGACGATATTTTAACGTGACAACGTCATAACAAAACATTGATGAAATGATTGCATACTTTTATGAATAAAATTTAATCATTTTTATTGAATTATCACTATTTTGTATGGATACAAAGGAGTGAAATGAATTCTACAATTTAATTGATAAATTTACTTTTATTTGCACTCATTAATTCAAATATGTTTATTACTTTAACGATAGATTATTTTAACTATAACTATTATACATGTTTGCTATTTAACTTCTTCCAATCTGTGTTATTTTGTTAAGGATAGGACGATGATGGGAAAAGTAGTAAACAAATGGGAGTGTTTCAAGTTTAATGTGTCTCGAAAAAGTCAAATCGATGGTTGTTCCAATAAAGTGTTAGAGAGATAGATGCGGCGCAAGCGTACAATGAGCGTAACGGGACACAGCGTAACGGGACAATGTTTGTAACGGGACATTTTTTCGTGCGTGTAGCCGGCGTTCATCGTTTTATTAGACGTTGTCAGGTCAAAAAATCAAAGTCCTACTATCAAGTTGTTATTTAAATTGAATTGCTGGGTTGTGTTGTGGCACATCTCATGGGAACGTTCACGCGAATAAGATTTGTTTGTCCTTGCAGCATGTTTGTTGTATGGCGGACATGTCACGTGATTGTGGGTAGTGTGGATGTTGGGGCGAGTGTATTCTGTACTGCGCAGTGCAACCGGCAGCCTACCTCCGCCTGTGCGTGTCCGACGGGCGTTTGCCGCCCCGCCCGTTCCCGAGGTCGTTAAACTGTCGGCCGGCCTTCGATACGAGACCGGCCTGCGGATGAATAATACGTACGGCCTCTCCCCCTGAATAATACCGCCCTAGGCAAAAGCAAACCGACTCCGTGCGCGCTGTGCGGTATGAAAGTCGTTCCGTTTCTTCAGCCACGGCCATCAGTTTACACCGCGTGAGTCAGCCTTTAGGAAGCCATGTTCTAGACAATGTTCTTGAAAAAAAAATATTTATAAATTTAGTAACAATTTCAGATTATGCTATTTGGTAAAAACCTTTCTAGATATATAGATTTACTACAACCCTTCGTTACAATAAACCCGAGATTTACGAGTTGAATAATTATGAACTACGTGATTGTTAACGCATTTGGTAGTGTATGTTAAAATACGCATTAAAAAGTTTTATATGGATAAATGTGTTGTTTATATTACTGCTATGTACTTTTCTGACACATCTAGGTCATTTTAAATTGTGCAATATTCGTTAGAGGAATTTTACAAAGAATATGTTTTTTGCAAAAAAACGTATGCCTATTGAAAGAATTTGTAATTTTAATTATGCTCTTTGTTTGTGTAGCACTACTTGAAACACCGTTAAACATGTGCACTGGCAAAAGAAAGGTCATGGGTTTTTATATTCACCAATCTAATCGGTTTAATGAAAGTGTTTTTTAAAGTTATTAAATATTGATAAAATAAAAATATTAAATGGTTTGCACAGCGTGGAATAACAATCTGAAGCTTCAAACAAAATAAACTTTTTTAAGGACATCAGAGTTTTTTTTGTTAATTAACCCTATAGCTAATGTAGTGAAATTAACAGGCATTACCAGGAAATTTAAACATGAATAGCATGTGTAAATTTATATATCAATGAGTAATAAAGCGAAAATCTATGGAAAATGTAACAAATAATATCAAATGTAAATTAAATATTTTAAAATTATTTTGAATTAAAGTAAACTTCTAACAACTAGTGTAAGAATAACAACGTTAGTGGAAAGCCACGTTTTAAGATTGCGGAATATTTTAAAACGTACGCTGACGTTATTTTGACGTAATTTTTCCCAGTTAAAAATGAAATACTACTAGAAAATTTTTTTTTGTGGAAATAAGTTTCCTAGTTATATATTTTGTATCGCTTGAAGCATAACAGTGCCAAATTTTACAATTCATTTCTGCGGTAGGAATGCAGCTAATGTTAACCAAAATAATGAGGACGGTAGTTATTCGATTTTTTTTTGTTTTAAACATCAATTCATAACTTTAACTTGAAATTCTTCACAGCATATGAATAACTAACTCAAACAGTTCATTTTGTACTGTTTAGTTTGAGCAGCACGTGAAGTTAGTGTTGAGGTATCTGTCTATTTTGTCGAATGATAATGCGAAAACGGAGGGGGGGGGGGGGAGAAATTTTCTGATTTTGCTTACTTTTGATACTCAAGGCTACTAAAAACCAATAAGAACAATAACCCTTAAAAAACGTTTTTACATTCTTCCCCTGCAGAAAAACTGCAAGCCGTATATTCGATAACTTGCAAAGTGACGCCGATAAAAACACAAGAAACAACGCGAAATGCGACTAGGATAAAACGTACGCTGCTCTAGTTTAAAAATTAAAATACTGGAATCACAACAGTCAAACGAACACGAAACGAAAAAATCGATTCAATAGTTAAAATCATGTTTTTGTGAACATGGAGTTGTTAACCAAGCGGTAATCAAGACCAAACGAAAATAACTCAAATATATCTTGTAATTTTACACCCACCTTCAAATTTTGCGTTATTTTTTATTGCCCTATTTGTAAAAAATTTTTTTTTCAAACCAAATATTTGTTCGTATAAATCCACGTCATTAGACTGATATCAAACTTTTTACGGTAAATACACATATAGTACATTTTAATATCACGAATGCACCAGTCCAAGCAGTTAAAAAAAAATTGGTTGTCTGTAAAGTCGGTTTACGGACGATAGTTTAACGTGACAACGTCATAACAAAACATTGATGAAATTATTGCATACTTTTATGAATAAATTTGAATCATTTTTATTGAATTATCACTATTTTGTATGGATACAAAGAAGGAGTGAAATAAATTCTACAATTTAATTGATAAATTTACTTTTATTTGCACTCATTAATTAAAATATGTTTATTACTTTAACGAAGAGATTATTTTAACTATAACTTTTATACATGTTTGCTATTTAACTTCTTCCAATCTGTGTAATTCTGTTAAGGATAGGACGATGATAGGAAAAATAGGAAACAAATGGGAGTGTTTCAAGTTTAATGTGCCTCGAAAAAGTCAAATCGATGGTTTTTCCAATCGAGTGGAAGAGAGATAGATGCGGCGCAAGCGTAAAATGAGCGTAACGGGACAATGAGTCATCCTTTTTCGTGCTTGCAGCCGGCGTTCATCGATTTATTAGACGTTGTCACGTCAAAAAAATACTAAATGTAGACACATATTTCAGTAACCTCAAGCCGCGACGTGATAAAAATAGAAAAAAAATTTCAGACCAGAAAGTTTGTCGTGCTAACGCGTGTTTTTCGCGCCGACGTCACAGCCAGGTCGAACGTGATTGGCCAGGGAAGTGTCGCGCCAGGCGCGTCGCAACGGCAGCGCTACAGCGGTCCCAGCGTCCGCCTGTTTCCTCAAGCGCGTCGCCTCAGCTCTGGGGACGCACCACAACGCCGAAATACCATAACGCCGAAATGCCAAATTGACCACAACGCCGACAGCTAGAAAACTGCTGTGTACCACAACGCCGAATCACCACAACGCCGAAAAATGTCATTTGTAGGACTGCCAAAAAGGTTAGGTTAGGTTAGGTTAGGTTAGACTAGGTTAGGTTAGGCTAGGTTAGGTTAGGCTAGGCTAGGTTAAGCTAGGTTAAGTTAGGTTATATTACGCTAGGTTAGGTTAGGTTAGGTAAGGTTAGGTTTGATTGTGGTATTTCGGCGTTAAGGTACATTTAAGAAACACACACAAATTCATGCAGTTGTTATATCGGCGTTGTGGTACACAGCAGTTTTATAGCTGTCGGCGTTGTGGTAAATTTTGACATTCGGTGTTATGGTATTTCGGCGTTGTGGTAACGACCCTCAGCTCTCCGTACACGCCATTTTGGTGGGAGTGATTTCTTGAATGCGACGGAAGTCAAGGAACGGAAATGTGTGAAAAATCAAGGTGCTGCCATCTGTGGCGGATGGCACGAACCAAAGTTCTCTGATACAGAATGGTAGCTTTGTAGTATTAACATTTTAATTAATTACAAAAAAATCATTAGTATTTTAATGATATTATTCTTCGTCAAAAATCCGGTCCAAAGCCGGGGATTAGTGTCTTTTAAGCCCTTTTTGCTTTTAACGGAGCCGTTGTATTACATGGTTTAACATTTTGGTCTGTAAAAGGAATTTTTTTCATAGTTGACGTAACAGCTCCGGCAACAATTCTAGCAGCGGGTGCAGAAACTATGAGCGATTCACGTACATAAATGTTGTTGAAAATACCATTCGCATATGTGTATACATATATATGTATGTGTTTATATATGTATATATATTCATCACGCTCGGCATTATATTTTAGTTTTACTTTAATTATAGTATTAAATTTCGTGTCCGAGTTTCATATTATAATTGTATTTGCAACATGAGAAAACATGAATTCGCTTGTTACCGAGGTTACATGTTACACATCACTGGTGAGTACTAAAAGACTCGCTTACATTTTTTTTGACGTGACAACGTCTAATAAATCGATGAACGCCGGCTGCACGCACGAAAAAGGATGACTCATTGTCCCGTTACGCTCATTGTACGCTTGTGCCGCATCTATCTCTCTTCCACTCGATTGGAACAACCATAAATTTGACTTTTTCGAGGCACATTCAACTTGAAACACTCCCATTAGTTTCCTACTTTTCCTATCATCGTCCTATCATTAATAGAATAACACAGATTGGAAGAAGTTAAATAGCAAACTTGTATAAAAGTTTAAAATAATCTGTTCGTTAAATTAATAAACATATTTGAATTAATGAGTGCAAATTAAAGTAAATTTATCAATTAAATTGTAGATTTTATCTCACTCCTTTGTATCCATAAAAATAGTGATAATTCAATAAAAATGATTCAATTTTATTCATAAAATAATGGAATCATTTCATCAATGTTTTGTTATGACGTTGTCACGTTAAACTATCGTCCGTAAACCGACTTTACAGTAGACTTTAAAGTAGGTACACATATACAAAGCGTCTCTCTATATTACCTTTATATCTCTCTGCCTATCTCCTCTATATACCTATATCTATATATCTTTCATAATCTCTCAGTATATATCTGTCTGTATTTCTATAAATATATATCTTTACCTATCTATCTCATTCTCTATGGCTCTTTAAATCTCTCTATCTCCCTCTGTCTCTCTGTATCTTTCCATATCTCTTTATCTCTTACTATCTATCTTCTTAATATATCTCTATATCTCTATCCTCTATCTCGCTTTTATATTTAATTCAAATCAATTCTGCCATGCGTGGGCACTCATACAAAGAAAACACACGAACTGCCAATAAACTAAGTAATTATATCAAATAAACTCATTTGTTGAAACGACACGCACGCCACCTATGGTACGTTATTCCAACTCTACAGTAACCTTCCTAGTGTTTCAAAAGTCAAGTTTGCAAAATTTCATAGATTCGGATCAACTATGCGTTAACAATGAAATGGCGATATTAAATCAAGAATAGTAAAATTTTTCTTTAAAGATTAGCTTTATCAAAATCTCGTGGCCTTCTTCGTGTTTAAAAGGTTAAGTGTATATGTTTTCATTGAAGTCGGTTGGATGGTTTAGGAAAGCATAAGGGACGAAAATATATGTTTATATAAATATGTACACTTATAAAATCAATATACTTGTGTATATATAAAATATACATATAAACGGAATATTGAGTGTCACTTTATTTATCGTCTAAAACCTTCTGTTTAGAAACATGTTCATGGATTAAAAAATACGGCAATAGTCATAGGTTACTTTTGGCAGTTTATCTGATGACTCCAAACCCTATCTTAAAACACTTACCTAAGCCATTTTAGCGTGTTTGTTTGCCACAATTGAGTGCAGATATTTATCATGTTGATTAAGTTGCGTCGATTCGTCTCACTGCTTTTAGTAGTGTCATCGGTTCCTAATTTTTTAGGACATGTGAAAAAAATCTGTGGAACAAAAATTGCAGCATTGAAAATTTTACTAAATAAATTGGTGTCAGGCAGTATTACTTAGTCATACGCTTGTTCCATCTAATTTTTTGGTGGTTTATTTATTTGCAAAGACAAGTTTTTTTTTGCGGCATGCACGTAAAAAAATAAGGACTCTATATTTCACGAATTGATTTGACAACTGCACAAATTCGAATCACTTGTCAGTTTGCGCTACTGCTACTGCATTAATAATGGAATGCGTGCCACGCTTCCAAGGATGTAAACCGATCACGGCATTTCCACCAATGAAGTGCCCGTCTTGGAGCTGGCTACCAGCCAACCAGCACGTTTTAGGCCTGAGCTTACAGGTGCATTTGAAGTCCAGCCCAAAGGTCACTGAACCTACAAAAAATGTTAATTAGATAGTATGTCCATGAAAGAGTGTCCCAGTTATAAAATTTAATAGTATCAACTGTAAGCGTTGCAGAGTGTTGGTTGAAGGTCCCAATTAAAGAGTAGGTAACTCAAACACAGTTTTAGATCACCTTATGCGCGAATACTGCTATGTTATTTTTCGTTTGCCACGCGAAAGAATAGCTCTTTCCCCAATTAGTGGAAGGTGAACCTTTAAACTTCTTTTTTTGGAAACAGGCTGGAGCCCATTCCCATTGTAATCTTTTCGTACGAGAGTGGTTTTAATGGTCAAAACGACAGAGCTCTTTTTCGCTGGCCTACGCGTTCATCTCACATAACGCCATGCAATTTGTTTTTCGTTTGGGGCTTTATAAAATATTGTGTGTACGTTCCGCCGCTACCTAATGATTAGCTAGAGTTGATATACAGAATTAGAGAGGTCGTTGCTTCTATTACTACTTATGTGTTAACCAAAGCGTGGGAAAAATTGGACTTTAGGTTGGGTGTGTGCCGTATAACTAAATATGTAAGTAAATGTTGAAAATTTAAAAAAAGAGTTTACCTTCAATGATGTATTATTAATTGTAAATAGTCTAAATTAAATTCTTATAATATCCCATTGAAACTGGAAGATACCTTAATGTATATTCTGTCTATTAAATAATTTATAATATATATTAATATTTGTTGGTTTTAGGTCGTAGTAGGACGTATAAATTCACTGATAGTCCAAGCAGTAACTTAATAAAACATTTAAAATTAAGCAATCTGCAAGGGGACCATATAAAATTGCTAAAAAAATCTTGCCTAAACATAAACCTTGCATAAACCTTACTGCCGAACGAATCTGCGAAATTCTGTCTTTCTTACTATAGTACATTCCAACAAAGACGAAAGTTTTGGAATTATATTAATGGCTATCGTTTACACCAAAATTTGCACTTAACTTTATTGAAGCACGTACTATTTTTTCCTGTTTGTTTCCAACAAAAAACTTTTTTTTTACATTTGCGCTTCATTTGAGTAAAGGAAAATTAAGCAAGAATTCAAAATTTTTCTCATTAGCTGTAATGTCCTTTGAAAGTATTTATTTTTTTATCTGTGACCACGATTTCCTACGGAATGCATCCGCGATTTCTTAGTGCATGTACCGCAACCAAATACCTTAAGGTTTCGCTCAATATTTTATGATCATGCTGCCCTGCAAACACCTTTGTGGGTTTTTTTTACCGCATGTAAGGTTTTTTTGTTTTATTTTTCCGTTGGGACAATCGATAATCTGACAAGTTCTTCAAGACCTCAAGCCATTTAACAAATCTGATATGATTTATTTGAAGACACGGGTAGTATCAAACACAAGCTGCAACCAGTAAACACTTTGTATCCCAGTAATATACGAGTTTTTCTTTTGAGTCTAGCCTTGTGGTGGAATATAGCTATGGACTGGAAATATTCAGCGTTTTCAATGACAACTAGGATAGACTCCACAATACTTAACGTACTTGGACAAATGCCACGTGCTCATTCGCTACTGACTTGTGAGACCTGTCAACTGAGATGTTTGCGATTCAATACTTCTTTCGGTGTATCTTTGGTTGCATTGGCTCAAAGTCCTTCAGATACACTGTGACCCAGTCAAAGAAACAATATGAAGGTATATGTGTTTGAATTATATCAAAACGCGAAATGAATCCGGGAATTTTTCCGGTATCTAAATATAGCACGGAGAAACATTTTAATTCCACGTCAAGATGTGTTTGAAAATATTTTTACTTTAAGCCTGCTTCTGCAACTGGGTACACAGTTTATGCGGATACCTCTGACCAATGATAAATCATTTAATAGAAGCATTCTGTCAAGAGAATCCCAGTTAAAACTTTTTCAAGTAAGCATCCAATAATCTGGGGACTTTAAACACCCGCCCTATAAGAGTTCATTGAATCCGCCAGTTTTTTTTCAAGTCCCTACCTAAAGTTTGGAAATTTTATGGGTCAAGATATTTGTGGAATTATTATTCCGTGTTTGATAGAGCTGTTTCACTCAAGGTCCGGCTGCTCTAAGCTAATAATGGATGTTCAATAGTAAACCTAGCGCTTTTTGGACTCACTAAAAAGTCGGTAAAGTCTAAACTTGTGGAACGTAAAAATAAAACGATGAACTGGACGGTTTTATACACCCTATAACAATATGAATTTTTAAATATGCATAAGTATGCATCTAGCCAAACTTTAAATAATAACGCGAATTTGGGCATTTTATACTCTGGAGCAAAAAGAAAATCCGCACGAATAGAAGAAATTCATAGCTTTTCAGGCTTGTGGAGAGCGGGCTTAGTTACAATGAGCGTGTTAGGTCATGGGGCATATCAAACAAGAGTGTTTCGTCATTAGACATATCGCAATAAGCGTGTTTGGTCATTTGGCATATCGCAATGAGCGTGTTTGGTAGTGAGGGAGACCGCAATGAGTGTGTTTGGTCATTGGGAAGATCGCAATGAGCGTGTTTGGAAATGAGGAAGATCGCAATGAACATGTTTGGTCATTGGGCAGATCACAATGAGCGTGTTTCGTCATTGGGCATATCGCGATGAGCGTGTTTGGTGATTGGACATACCGAAATGAGCGTGTTTGGTAATGGAAATTAACATGTTTGGTAGTGAGGTAGATTGAAATGAACATGTTTGGTAGTGAGTTAAACGCAATGAGCGTGTTTGGTAGTGAGGAAGATCGCCATGAGCGTGTTTCGTCATTGGGCATATCGCGATGAGCGTTTGGTGATAAGGCAGATCGCAATGAACGTATTTGGTCATGAGTCAGATCACAATGAGCGTGTTTCGTCATTGGGTATATCGCAAAGTGCATGTTTGGTCATAGGGCAGCACATTCAGCTTGCACTCAGGAAGTTGGTGGAGTCGATTGCTGTCGTTTTGTGTTTTCCAAAAATGATCTACTTTCCCTTTCCAAGTGATAGATGGTACAATTCCATAAGATAATTATTTCCCGTTTCAATTACCTTCACGATGCTGGTTAGAAAATGATGCCAAGCCGTTGACCAGGAACTAAGTCACAAATACAAAAAAAAAGTCAACGAGTCTTTAAGTGCTCGCCAGTGTAACACCTATTCTCGATAACGAACAAAGTCAAAGTGTTCTCATGTTGCAGATATACTTATCATGCGAAACTTCGGCTTCTAATGCAAAATTTAACACAGAATTATTTGAAATAATCCCGAACGTGATAAATAATCGCAAATTCTGTTTCAAACTACATTTCTCCATGTGAATCATACATAATATCCGAACCCACTGCTAGAATTCACTGCTGGAGCAGCAACGTTGACTATCAAATCGTTCGACTTGTAGAGAGAAAATTTTCTTCTTTATGATGTAACGATTCCGATAAAAGCGAAAAGTACTTGAAAAAATACTAAACCCCGTCTGTAGACATAATTTTCGACAAGGAAATTTATTAAAATACTGTCTTTCTTGTTAAAATTCCCCAAACAGTAATACCATAGATTCAGTTTTGTTTTTGTGAACTTTGGATCGCGCCATCTGCCACAGATGGCAGTACCGTAGTTACAAATTTCCGTTCCATGTGACTTTCGTACCATTAACGAAAAACTCCTACCAAACGCCGTAAACCGAGAGATAAAATGTTACACGTAAAAATATTGTATTACAAGAGTGTAACGAACCATTCTTCAACGAAATTATATGTGGAAAATTTAAATGAATGTAATGGGAAATAATTGTATGATTCTTGAATTGGTAAAGTCGAAAGCAACTACTGTTGAATCTGAGAGCATCCGTGATTCGTCTGGAAATATATGCATGGTTATAAAATATCACATAGGCTACAGCCTAAAATTAAAATGTACGAAAATGCCGGAGGGTGTTTTGTAAAATGTCTCGAAGCCAATTTTTTTTTATCAATTTATCATTACGTTTATCGATTACGGTCTGCCCTCCTTGAATGCTCTAAGGACGGAGCTGTCCAGCATAAAGGTCAACGAACCCGCGTATTTAAAGTCCCGAAGAATTAGACTCTATTCGCAACATTCCCCGGATCAAATGCTCAAATTTTTGTGCCGTTCCTGTTATTGGTTCACGTGTTATCTGGGGCAGGCCGGGTCTATTAGACACCCTCAACCAAAGAAGTACCGAATAACAGAAACTCAGATGAAACGTCTCGAAAGTCAGTAGCCAGTGATTATGTGAGACATTGGCGCGAGTATGCAAAGGAATGTGGAGTCTATTCTATAGTTCACTGAACCTGCGAACAAGCACACTGCAGCGGCTCGATTCTGTATAGAAACAGTCAAATGTAGCCTGGAGAAAAATCATGACTATACATCTATAACCGCTGTTATTTGGTGACATGTGAGAATGAATATCCTAACATATGTATCTCGTTGTCGGAGTATTATGGGTAGGAATATCTTATTTTTTCTTCTTCAAAATTATTTAATTTCACTTTTTTCTTTCTTTCAAAACACGATAGCTTTCTCTCTTACCTAGGAAAATGAGATAAAACAAAAACAAACAGTGCATTATAATAACACAGCGTTTCGATATCCAACAAAGTACGTGTGTCTCTAATAATAGCTACAGACTGGAGCAATTCGCTGATTCATTTTGCGATAGGATAGAATTAAAACATTTACGTTCGCACTGCTTCTATTTTTGGTCCATATATATCTGGAGTACTCTGCACAAAAAATAAACTATCATATAATAATTTCTGGAATCACTGGCTTCTCACCTAAGGCAATTTCCGATCAAACCACTAATGAAAAACCGAAATTTCCAATCATCAAGATAACGATGGGTTACATAATAGAGGCGGGAGAACACGTGGATTTTCCAAATATCCAAAAGCTTGACACTTCTGAAGTATGAGAAACCTATAAAACCAAACGGAAATTTCATACGACTCCAACATATGGAATCAAGGCAGAAAGATGAATGTGGCAGCAATTAAAATGAGACCTGCAAAAAACTAACGTTATTTTGTAGTACACTCGCTTACGCAAAAAAATAAGTCAGGTTCCTTCTATTCATTAGCTGCTGCCGTCTGTCCGGATTGCCTACGATTGGGTCGTTTGAATCGTTGAATGTTTGTCACTGGTTTCAAACTACCCATATGTTTCATGTATTCATATGCGGCTTCAAATGATACCGTGAAATTTTGTGAATCTCGAGCGTATTAACTAAAAATAAAAAGGTGAGGGGTGTGAAATGACTAGGGACTGGAAAAATTCACCTTTTTCAATGACCACTAGGATAGACTCCACGATTCTCTATGTACTCGTGCAACTATCACCTGGTCATTGGCTACCGACTCGGGACACCTGTTTACTGCGATTCTTATGATTCGATACTTCTTTCGTTGAGTGTTTGCCATTGGCTCAGAGTCCTTCAGGTAAATTGCGGTCCAATCACTGACGCATGATTAAGCTAAACGAGTTTGGATTCCAGCCTGTCTCGTAAGGAATCCGCGAATTTTTCCGGTCTCTAGAAATGACACCAGGAATAATAGAGAGTGTTTTGCGGTCTCCGATGACGAGGTACCTTGCGTGGAGAAGTCGGGCTGGCACACCTGGGTCGGGTGGGTTTCAAGCTGGCGTCGCCCACGTGACACCTGCGGGCTGGAGGGGTTTGGAGCCGGGAGGAGTTTCCCGTCCGACGTCGCTGGCCGCGGAGGAACGACTGGCGTCCTCCGCGGAGCGTCACGTCGAGGTAGGGGGTTGTTTGGGAGGAGGGGTGGGGGTGGTATCGACCGACAACCTCTACCCCTCTCCCTCCTCACGCGGAGAAAAAAAAAATCCACGAACAACTCCCCCTACCCCGACCCCTCCGCCTTCTTTGGCGACTTCCACCCTCCACACACAACTCATCTTCACCCACACCCCTTCTCGATAGTTTCTCCAGGTGTCAAAACACAGCTGACAGTTACCTATAAGTAGAGACCCGGAAAATTCGCGGGTTCAATGACCTCCAGGATAGACTCCAAATTCATCTACAAACTATGGCAAATGCCAACTGTTCATTGGCTGCTGACTTGTGAGTCGTCTCGACTGGGTGGCCTGTGATTCGACACATCAATGAGTGAGGGTCTCTAATTAGTCCTCAGTCCTCCAGATTAACAGTGGACCAATGGCAGAAGCAGCACTGTGGTATAATTATTTGAATTTTAGCATAACACGAAATGAACCCGCGAATTTTTCAGGTCTCTACCTATAAGCGTCCCGTGGGCTTCGTCCTGAACTTTCCTCGAAGGTCAAATGAAACAGGTCAGTTTTTTACGAATTGCAAAACTGGCGTTTTTTTTTTTTTGCTGTGAAGACATCTTAGGTTTAAGGCATATGGTAGTTGGCAGTAGTGATTGCGTGGAAATGGAAACGGATGATGACGGACGGAAACATGAAACAAATATGGCGGACCCACTTGCACCAACGTGAACCCGTGTATAGTCACTTTCGTTGATATTAGAGTTCTTAACAAACGTATTGTTTTGCCAAATAAAACTTTGTGATAGTAAAAATATCATTGAATATATTCCATTAGCTAAAATAGTCATAGTAAATAGTTATCTTAAGTTTTAAAATATCTAAGAAAACTGGTGTTACAATCACTATAACACATTTTCTCCTTGTAACAGAACAACGGCCTTGGTATCACAGAGGTGATGAGCGCACTTGAATACCTCAAGGGACGTGGTTCGATTCGCGTCACTAGATTTTTTTGAATTTATTTAAGAACATTATATTATATAAAAACGTTAAATAAGCTCAACAAGGTTGAGGTTTCTAGTAATTATTTACAGATTTATTTCAGTCGTCTATGCAATAACAAATTTACAAGCATATGCTTCGTACTAAAATATATGTTTTAAAATATTTTAGTTTAGTATTAACTATTTGATGTAGCTTTCTGTAAATAAAACGTGTACTTATAAATACTTTCAGCATCACTGCAAGCCTCCTAAGGGCTCGGTGTCGTATCATGTTGGTTGTATTTTTATATTTAAAGTTCTGTTCATTGATAAGTGATGTGACCTGTAAATTTTTTTACGAATGCTTTCTTTCAGCTAAAAGTTTCTTCGCCAATTTATTTGCATCGTTTCTAGGTTAACCAGTAATTTATAACTAGAGTCCCGGAAATTTCGTGGATTCCTCTGGCCTCAGGATAGAATTCAAAGTTATAGGTGTGCTTGACCCATGTTTACTTTCCCATTGGTTGATTTCTTAGCGAGAACATTTTTATCCTTGTTATTTGGCACTACCTGATTCGCTTACTTCTCTCCTAGCTGGACATCGTTGGCTCACGGTCGTAGAGGGGCGTGTACAGATAACTGCGGTCCAATCATGAACACAGTGCGAGAGTGTGGAGGTTTGCATTCTAGCTTGCGACTAAATGAATGCGCGAAAATTCCGTGGCTCTATTTATAACCAATTTCAAAGCTGAATCAGGCCTACGAGATAACCTTCTAAAGTGTGCTTGATGTTGTATAGCAATTGCGATTGTGCGTTAGTTTTTCCGATCAGAATTATTTTCACTCCCACTAAACCATTTCCTTAAAAGCATTAACACCAAACAAATCAATGTATCTTTGTTTATTTTTTATTATATATTTTTTTTAGATTATTTTAAACATTTTCATTTTTAATCATCTCCAAGATTTAAACGCTTCTACATAAAATATTTTTATGAAATTTGACAATTTATTTATGAGTTCTAAAAAAATTCTTTGTATACATTTTCACTTTAAACTCTCCCTTTAAATTTGATAATAATTCATACCGTATTTTTTTAACATAGCTATATAAATTCCATGACACATATCATAAAATAAGTATTGATCAAATTTGGATTTCATGTTCAAATACGATATTTAAACATTATGAAATGAACAATTATTTGATATTAAATTACTATTGTAAATTTATTTGAAAAAAAATTAAATTTCACAGTTCTCACACCGATTTAAGGATTTTTTTTAGTGTAATATTATGTAATGTCCACTCGTTTCACAAGTACATTCAGTGAGGTTTTTTTTTTAGCCATAGCCAGAAATTTACAATGGAAATAAAAAGTGTTAAAAACATTTTTTTTTTATTTAGCGTGTGTAAGCTGGCGAGTGTCGCTGGGGTATTTTCTCAGGGCATAAAACTTTTTTTTTGGGGGGGGGGGGGGGCAGGAGGGAAGGAAACGTGGCGTTGAAAGGCAGTTCGTGAGAGGACCGCATTAAGGTCGGACGCAGGTGATTCAACCCCCCTCCTGCCCTTGAACAGCACTGTTGGAGGTTGGGGGGGGGGGGGGACAACATCCCCGCTCCTCGCAGATAGCCGCTCCGAATTTGTGGCACAACTGGAGGCGACGCCCTTCATAGAGCCCTCTGGGAGCCGCGGGGGGTCGGATCCGATACGCGCTATCGCCGCGCTAATAAAAAATAATTTTTACTACGCCCCTTCGCAATGAAAGCCAGGCAAATGCAAGATAACTTTAAGGGTCGTGCACCCCATTGAACATTAAAAAAAAGTTTTTTTTAACAATAACGTGAAAAAATAACCATATTTTTTTTCAGATTCAGTAGTATGTTTTGAGCCGTCTTCCTTCGGGTCAGAACAGTTTTGACACGCCGTTTGGCATTCAAAGCCGATAACTAGAGACCGGAAAAATTCGCAGGTTCAATGACCTCCAGGATAGACTCCACTGTCCTCTACAAACTCGGACAAATGCCAACTGTTCATTGGCTGTTGACTCGTGAGTCGTCTCGAATGGGTACCCTGTGATTCGACACTTCTATGAGTGAGGGTCTCTAATTGGCCCTCATTACTCCAGATTAACAAAGAACCAGTGGCAGAAGCAGCACTAAGGTATAATTATTTCAATTGTAGCATTTCACGAAATGAATCCGCGAATTGTTCTGGTCTCTACCGATAACTTAGGGGCAAGCATGTTTTGCGAAAAAAAATTTCTGAACGCCCATTGGACAGCAAAAAGTTATGCACGAACCAGTGGTTTCTTTCCTTGTGATTGGCGGCCGTCTGCGAGGGAAGAGCCGTTGGCTTGTTTGAACGAGCCACTCAGGACGCGTTCGCTTCCGCACTGAATTTTCCGTGATTGGTGGTGTAACAATCGACACGTAACTGAAAGAAACTCGCCTAATAACGAAACACACACGACGCTACAGTATTTTGACTTTCTCATAGTATCGGAATCTTTTCGCGAAATATACGGTCTAATGAGACATAAGGCCTCGCCTGACTAAAATGTCTTCTGTCGAGTTGCTGCTGCGAATAAACACACGATTAAAGTTCGAGAGGAAAAAAAAACAGCACTATCATGTCCAGCCTGTCGATCATTGGATATGCATTTTTTTTCCCTGTTCTATTTTCATGAAGTACCAAATTAAAAATAATAAGATACAGACCTTTTAGTTATTTTATCCTATTCGTTTATATTTTCGGGCATGCAGTCAAAAATGTTGTGTACAGCTCGCGCACGAAGTTTTCAACGGATATTCATAATTTTTATTTCGTAATAATAACATTACTTAAAGAATCCTCAAACCACTAAGATAATAGACAACAAGAGGTTCCAAATAATAGAGGGCATGAATGTATTAGTATTGGGTAACAAATTTGACGGTTTTAATTCGAGTAATGACGGGATTATGTGCTTAACCCGTATCCTATGTTGCGTGCACGTGACGCCTCAGCAATCATGGCCACAGGGAATAACAAATTGAAAATAAACTCATAAAATAACATTTCCAATAAATATAACAAAAAGTACATTGGTTGAACGCAGATTATGCAGTTTAAAAAATTGTTTTCTGTCGCATATTTTTCACCTTTTAAATGTGTAATCAGTTTGCTATTTGATGATTAAATATATTTTTACAGGCCAACATGCCACCTACTTCCAAGAATATTTTAGAATCATTTGTTTGACACAAATTTTTACAAACATTTGCTAGAAGCTGAAAAAGGTTAAATAAATTTATGCTATGCGTTAAAAGGTGCCAACGCATTTGTTCCCAATGCATTTTATAGCAAAATCAATGCTGTCTGAATTTTAATAATTAATTATCTCTAAAGAATATAATAATATTAAAATATCAAACTATTTCAGAGAAGAGACCTAAAGCAGTTTATTTTTATGATTACTACAATTGTAAAGGTTATTGCTGTAGTAGCATTATTTTGAAAACTTTTTTTTCAAAATTTTAATTGTATAAGTATTTAATAATTATTCAAGATGAAAATACAATATTACAGTTAAAGACCCTGAAAAATTGTAAATTTAGCTATCAAGTGCTAAGCAAATCCAAAGTGTATTAGTTAAATCTGTTCATTCTATACTAATATTATAAAGCTGAAGAGTTTGTTTGCTTGTTTGTTTGTTTGTTTGAACGCGCTAATCTCAGGAACCAGTAGTCCGATTTGAAAAATTCTTTCAGTGTTGGATAGTACATTTATCGAGGAAGGCTATAGGCTATATTATATTATCAATAATATTAGGGATCCTTACTAAAAGTCCAATTTAGAATCAAATGCGTTGGAGGGGGTTAGATACAACATGCAGTACACGTACGAAGTGTGTGTTGACAATTCCGCAGGTGCATAGAAGTTTATTTCCTATTGCCTATTAACATTGTTGCCACGCACTAGATGCCTTATCATTCTTAATTTTCCCATACAAGTAAAAAACACCCGTGTGATATTAACAACGAAGCAATCAGTACCCTCATAAGAGTTTAATTAGTATTTAAATACTTTTTATCACTTTAAATCGCAAACCTTAACTATTGTTTTTTTCCCTCTCTCTGTGTTTAATTTGTTTTTTTATTGCCATTTTTTTCAAGTATATATATTTTACAGACTTGAAACTTCACAGTAATGTTCCTTATGTTACGCAGGTTGACATTTTCCGAAAATTAGATCCCATGGGTGGTTAAAACCAGGCAACAGTGGGTACTTTGTCTGCATGAGAACAGGATTTTGCATTGTTCATGCCTTCTGCGTCTCCATGGCAACAGGCATCGCGCGGCAGTGGTGTACCCACAAGGAGGTGCATGTATAATGAGCGGCGCAAGAGTGATCTGCCTGTAGACTGCCGTAGCGAAGTACGGGTACATAAGTTGTACGTTGCGTGCACGAGTCAGGAAACCATCGGTGCTATTCATTTTCTCTCCGGTACATTATACAGCATTGTAATAAATTTTCACAGAATTTTTTATTATTTACCATTACTGTAATTTGGAGATGTGGCTAATTATTTTCTATTAGTATGGCCGTGCGAAGCCGGGTCGGGCAGCTAGTTAATAATATAGGTAATTATTATTTTATTTCAGGTCATTTGAGAAATGTGTTTACTCCTCCCTAAAATTTAAATAATTAGTTGTAGTGTTTTAATATATGCGTTGTTTTCGTGTTTGACACGTATAAACAAAATATTCCGTAGGTGCATCTTAAACATTGGGTAATGTAAAATAGCAAAGATAGAGAACATGTTATGCTTTACTGCCGTTAACGTTTAATTAGGAATAAAAGTTCATTTTAAGATTTTATTTGATTGGGACTTTTAAACAAATTCTTTTACGTATTGCGATCGCTCACTAAAAAAAAATCCCGATTTCCCGCTATTAGATTAGATTTCCTGCTGAGAATATTATCACCTGTTTGGAGATAGATAAAAAAATTACCGTTTCATTATAAATGAAAACATATTTGCGCATTTTTTTTGCCTTACAGTTGAAATCTATTTATTTGCGGCTTAATTTATTTGCGAGCGATTTTTCCATTTAAAAAAAAAGGCGAAAGTTTCTCATTGCTTTATTTGTTAAGAGTTGTCAACGCATAAATCTTTCTTGGAAAAAAAATAAAAGCTTTGCTTCAGCCTATGTGTTCGCAGAATATTTTGGGTTATTAAAACAATTTTTATTTTAATTTTCAGTTTTTTATAAATTTTTCTCAGGTTTAGCATGATTGTAGCTAAGAGGCCAAATAAACAGAATATTAGTTCAATTGTCAGAGAAAAGTATAAACATTTTAGTTCTTCATTTTTTTAACTCACATTACTGTAGCTTGTATAAAATATTTCAATATGCAGTGGAAAATGTCGTTCGACAAACCTAAATATCAAATTAAATTTCTCTTGAGAACAAGCGATACATGCGAAGCAATGTGGCGCAGTACTAAAGCATTAGTTCCACATTAAAAAAAAACTCGGGTACAAGACCATGTGCATCTTTCTTAATTATTTTTTTTTTTAATTTTGTTTCTCTAAATCAACACAATCAAATTTTCGTATGGTAAATTACCGAAACCATTACAATTCCTTCGTGAATCTTCTGGAATTGCGTTCTTACAGCCTGTCCTATGTAACTTGGCTGAAATTTTACAGTTACCAAAAAGTAGTAACAGTGATACTGGTTATACAACTATTACTTTCAAAGCATGGTGTATTTTGTAAGAACTGACAACCACATGACGTGGTCTGCAAACAATTTAAACGGAACAACAGTGGCAGAAGTCTGCGTAGACCATTGGTATTACTTCTTGGATATGTCAAGCCGCAAAAAATTTACATGACACAAACTACAGAGAAGGTGTTTGTTTCTAATTACCTAGCTGTTGACGAGACATAAAAAAATATAACAATAGAAAAATTAATGCGATTCATGAACTGACGTCATATCGATTTGGCCTACCTGTGGGAACACACTAAGCAAAGAGAGACAGAGAAGTTACTTCCGTGTTATTGAAAGTTCCTTATTGGATAGTTTCTTATTGAGAAGGTGGCTGGGTGGTAGCAGGGCCGGATTTAGGGGAGGGCAACCGGGGCGAAAGCCCCGGGGCCTCCACAAACGGAGGGCCCCCACAAATCCTTTGATATTCTTTTTTCGCTGTTTTACCTTTACCTACAGTACTTTGTACATACATGATTATATTATTGTTAAATATTAACAGAAATATTCATTAACACTAAAATTTAATTTCAAATAATTCTTGTCTCCGATTATATTTATGTATGTTTTTAAATACTAAGAGAATCTACTTGATTTCACAATAAATTATTTATTGGAAAACTCTACTGAAAAAAATAGTTCATTTTATTTGGAAAATAATTTGGGTCAGGGGGCCTCCGCTCCCCTGTTGCCTCGAGGCCTCCAGACCTCTAAATCCGGCCCTGGGTGGTAGGTGTGTTGTAGGTATCTGAATACGTACCAACCTCAAGTCAATAAATAGGAGAAACAAAACCATTAAATTATATGTAAGAAAAAAACTATTTTCAATATTAAGTAGTACATATATCATACATAGTAGTATCAACAATTAATATATATTCATGTTAAATGTTTGTATTATTTTTGTCAAAATACATGTTAAAACTTCACGCTCCAAAAATTTAATTATATAGCCGTGCAGGGAGGTATTTTTAACTCAAATAGTTTATTATTATATTTGGCAAAAACATTTAGTTCCAGGGAGATATTGGGTTATAATTCACACCCAGCATCTTTTCCGCCCTTTTTTAGATTTTCAAAACGAATTCAATTAGAATTTTCAAGTTGTCTAGCGACATAAACCACGAGAGTATACACGTGAGTAATCTGCCATAAAAAACAAAATCAAACTTAACAAGTGACCACCCTTTATAATAATTTTATATTTTCAACAATAAGGGTAATAATTTATATACGTTAAAACTAAGTAACTTTGTAATCATTAAATATTAAAAGATGTAAAAGAAAGAAATTTAGGTTATCGAAAAATAACTATTATCGTTCGAATACCAAGCCAAATTAGCGTAGTTTAAAGCTAGTTTTAAGACAGGGGAGTCAGTCATGGCGCTTATCGCTGCAATGGCTGGCCAATCCCCTCAAAGCACACGATGCATGTAACTTTTTCCTGCATGGATAATACCAGCATGACCAAGCGTATTTGCTTTATCCTAAAACGCACTTAGGTCGCTCCCTAGCCCGGACCACTCCTACACATGGGTACACTTAGTATACACGTAGTTGAATTTCAACAACAATCCTGTCCAATAGTTTACTTATGAAGACGTACATTTTTATGTGATTCCTGAAAATACTGTAAAAGCATCATGCAGTGAATATTTATTATATAATCATACCTACCAAATTTTGAAGTGAATGCGTCCATCTTGTTTACCTGTTTAGTTCCTCTTTTCATAAACATTCTTATAAAAATAACGAAACGACTTTCGTGGATTTTAATGCCTTCACTTAGTAAACATTACATACCTGAACGTAAAGAGCATTTTTCATACCTTTTAAAACTCTATACCATCTTTAATTTGCTGTGGTATATTTTTTAATGTTAACTTAATTATGTTGAAATTTAACAAAATACTTGGGAAACACACACACAAAATTTTTATCTTTGTCATGTCAGATATTAAATAATAAGTTTTCGATGCTTAGTAAAAATTTCAATTCACTTTTATAAAACTAAGTTTAATTAGGCATTTTTGCCATAGAAAAAAGGTTTACTGACCGCTTCGGCTAATTTTTACAAGAAATGAAATAAATTTACAGTACAGAGTACATATTGTCACATGTATCGTACGAAATAAATATTTGGAGAAAAATCTGTTTTCATAACAAGATTCTGGGGTTATTTTTGTGAAGGAGACAGCGAGTGGAAGCGAAAGAAATACAGCGACTTGCTTTCCATATGCAAATCCAATTCTGTTTGGCCATTCATTTTACGATTTCGTTCTTTCCATCAAATTTGACTGTGAAATGAAAAGGAAAAGAAGACACGTAAAAAAAAAGGCTGCGGGTATTTCGTTTTGATACATGCGATGAATAAACATTTCCTTGGTACAAAGTAACTTCGATTTTTCTTATGAAACTAGAGAAGAAATTGCTGCCATTACACTTAAAATGGCCATTTTAAATCAAAAATTATCACTGATGATATAAATGAATAATATCTACAAAGAAAAGAATGTTTTACCGAATATAAAAATCTTATATTTTTTTAGTCATTTGCTGTGTTGTCTTTTTCTAAGCTTTATTTACTGTCGATTTTGAAATCATTATTGACGAAAATATAAAAGTTACAAATGAGCAAATAAAAATATAAAAACTTAAGTTTCTGTATGATACCCCAAGATAATTTTTTTCTCATTTTTTTCTATATCACTTTTATTTAAGGTATTTTATTTTATTTAAGGTATATTTCTTTAAATTTTACCGTGATACATCGCGTGCATTTGTTACTTTGTCAACAACATTTGTGATTATTTTTACTTAAATAAAATGAGTGTAAAATGGCGGGCAACTGATAATAATTACGAATACTTCCGTAATATTTACACTCACTTTATTACACTAAGTGAATGTACGTTGATTATATGTGACAGAACAACATATTCAAAGGAAGTAACGAGCTGATATTTAAGAATTATTATTAAAAAAAACGAAATGGCATAACATTTTTTAAATATAAACACGGGGTGTGAAAACGAGCCTTTAAATTCTCTTCACGTCGGGGTCAGTCAGAGACGATATGACGAGCGGTGAGATCAAGGAAGAGCTTCGATGGAACGAAGTTCAGCGGGAACTATCTTTGAAAGATTTGTGCAATGGGAGTGCACGACTTGATGTAAGCTTTTGGACATACGCCATTGCTATACATATGTATGTCTGTAGAAGAAAACTACAAAAAACACAAATGAAAAAACACAAATTAAACAAAAAATTGATGTTTTCAGGATATAAACACCCCACAATACTCCACAACAGGAATATGGTCAACAAACAAAGAACAAACAAATAAAAATTCGACTAACAGAACGAACGAACCCCCACAAATTATGACAGCACAAAAATACCAAACCCAAACAATTCAGCACAACAGTTGAAACGAGACAAAAACACAGCAAAACGAAAAGACGAAACAAACACAATAGTTTTCCAAAATCAGAAAAAAAAAAAACACACATTTTTTGCTTGATTTGTGTTTTGTCATTTGTGTTTTTTGTAGTTTTCTTCTACAGACATACATGTGCATAGCAATGGCGTATGTCCAAAAGCTTACATCAAGTCAGCGGGAACACCCCGAGAAAACACAACGGATCACGGAAAGCCTGGCACGTTTCCAATCCGTCGACAATCCGGGTCGGACCTCTGCGGGAATTCAACCCGTATTGCATCGATTGGAGGCGCGTGACGTCACCACTCCGGGAATGCCATTAACCCCAAAAATAAGAATAACTCGAACGGGATTCGAAGCCGGGTGGGGTGGAGTGGGGGTAATTGCCTACCATTTTCAGCAAAATTGAACTTTGTCGTTTTCTAGTTGGTCTACTTTAACTGAAAATTTGTATTATTTTTGTTTTATCATTTAGGACTTATACTCAAGATTGTAAATCTCCCGCTGGGACGTTTACAGAAATTAATTTTTAATGGTTTTATAAAAAAAATTTAAGCAACCTCTGAAGTACACATTTACCCCAGAAATTCAAGGAAATGTGTACTGAGCTTGTAATTCCTCAAAGATCTAGTTGTTTCGCTGTTGGGGCAAATTGTACAAAAGAGCAGTTCAATTAAACTGTATAGGAATCTTTTTTTCTGATTTTTTTTGGGCAGTCAAGACTCCAATCTTCCTTCTTCACGTTGGTACAATTCACAAGGGTGAATAACCAACTGAATACGTATATAGAAGGATCAATAATATGTTTTATAATAAATGTAAAATGTATTTTAATCAATTTAAAAATTCATGTAACAAAAGTCCAAGTCCAAGTACAAGACAAAATCCAGAAAGATAATTTAAGACTACCATAGGAAAAGAAACGCCAATCCCATATTATAGGAAGAAAACTCAATTATTGGAAAGTTCAAGATATCTCTTCTTCCGGTGGTTGTCTTTGGAAGCTTGGTTTTTATGACCTCTCTATCCGTTTCACTGACATAATCAGACTGTTGGTAAAAAAAGTGTGTTCTACACTTTTCTTTATATGTTTTACAATAGGCGTCAGCAATTTAAATGCTGTTACTTTACCAACATATCGACATCGCTGGACAATTTACCAAGACTAAAGATGGTAACCGGTGTATTCTGGTAGCAATGGATTACTTCAGCAAGTGGCCAGAGGCTTATGTACTTCCTAATCAAGAAGCCTCCACTGTTGCAGATGCAATTGTCAACAGCTTAATTTTCAGATTTGAGGTACCAATGGAGCTCCACTCAGACCAAGGTCGCCATTTCGAGTCGAAAGTATTTCAGTAGGTGTGTCGGTTACTGGGAATAAATAAAACCAGGACTAAAATCCTACATCCTCAGTCTAATGGCATGATGGAGAGGTTCAACAGAACTCTTGAGGAACACCTTTACAAGGTTCTGGCCAAGCATCAAAAGGATTGTGATCAACACATCCAGTTGTTCCTAATGGCATATAGATCTTCCATCCATGACTACACTGGGCAGACCCCTGCGAGTATTGTGTTTGGACAGGAGTTGAGGCTGCCCTGTGACGTCAAGTTTGGCCATCCTCACCAAAGCCGACCAGTACCACTGACTACGTAAATCGTCTAGAGGAGCGAATGGCACTTAAAATGAAGAAGCCCGCAAAAATCTACGATTAGCGACGAATCGAATGAAGACGAGGTACGACCAGAAGGCTAACCCAACAGGATTTCAGGAGGGCGATTTGTTGAGGCTGTACAACCCGCAACGAAGGAAGGAAAGGTGCCCTAATCTTCAAGCATCATGGGAAAGCCCGTACGACGTCTTGAAGCGGCTAAACGACGTGGTTTACTGGATACAGAGAGGAAAAAGGGTACAGATGAAAGTGGTACATTTGGATCGGTTGAGGGAACATGTTCGAAGGGATACTTTACCTGCTTGGGACGAACAGGTTTGAGGAGGGGGAAGTGTTACGAATGCAAACAAGAACGCAACACGCGCCAGGTTCGGGGCTGGCTGGCGGCCTTGCAAGGCCACTGGGGTCCTGCAAATATTACGTTGCCGCCACTGGCGTAAGGCATGCCACGCGTGCCAGGCCGGATTACAAGGGTAGTCGCTACCCCCCTCCCGCCTCCACAACCAGCGTATTGTCCTACCTGGGCGCTGTTATCTATCGCTGAGCGGCCTGGGAAATTCCGCGGGCCGACGCAGCGAATTGACGCTGTATTTCTGGACTCTTCGGGCGTCGGGTTGGCCTGGGATGACGGGACTCGTCACAACTGCGCTCGTCGGTTCTGGAAAGACGATCTATTTTAACCGCAACGCCTGCCTCCACGGGAGTTCCTAGCGGATTCCGAGCGAAGGGAAGTGCGACATTGGCAAAGAGATGAGACTTCCCCCCCCCCCTTTTTTGAGATTAGAGCAAAGCAGAGCGACGGGAGTTTGACTGATGTGGCGTGAGACTGTATGTGGACAGGCGCGAGGTAAGGGGCGAACCACTGCTGAGCCTGGCTCCAGTGAGAAGTGCTAACTGCGGAATTTGACAGACATTGAGTGACTTAGAATAAACTTTTTTTAAGTGCGAGTAATTAGTTATTAGGCATTTTTAAGTACAATTATTTATTATAAAGGAAATAATAGAAATCAATAAAACTGTAATAAAACTGAATTAAGTTATCCCTTACGAACGAAGTTCACGCCACATTATATTAGTAGTACCAATATATATATATATATATATATATATATAAGTGTATTGGGGTAATTATAGAAGTAAATAGAAGAAGAAGTAAACCTAGGTGTACCCGGGTTAACTTAGCATTATCCAAGTTTGTTGGGTAAAGTCCAAATAATCACTCAAATAAATTTGAATTGGGCTTTTACCCGTGTACACGTGGTCTACTAAACGATGAGTGGGTGATTTAAGAAAAAACTATATGATTGATAACTTCAGTTTGATAAAATGAATTAAAAGACCGACAAAACCTTGATACCTTAACCAAAATACCTATATAAAGTATTTTGAATGAGAAAATTCGTAATGGAATTTATTAAAAATTATAATTATGGCAACAGCTGATTCATCGCAAATACAGGTTCGTTGTTAAAGTGAAAGCAATTAGATCCCTTCACGGATAATATCTCTTGATACTTTTTATAAACACGCAGACGGGCCGCTATGGGTGCTCTCTGTGCGGCCGCCATTCTGTCCCTGCGCGGTGCGGGGGAATTGGGCGCACGTGCATATTGTGCCACGTGATCAAAGATGACGCAACACCTGACTTTATCCGGTCAGCGTTGGGTAGACCTAGGTGTACACTGGCAAACGCCGATCTTAAATTATTTTTTGACGCGACAACGCCTAATAAATCGAGGAACTCCAGCTGCACGCGCGAAAAAGTGTCCTGTTACGCACATTGTCCCGTTGCGCTTTGTCCCGTTACGCTCATTGTACGCTTGCGCCGCATCTATCTCTCTTCCACTCGATTGGAAAAACCATCGATTTGACTTTTTCGAGGCACATTAAACTTGAAACACTCCCATTCGTTTCCTACTTTTCCTATCATCGTCCTGTTCTTAATAGAATAAAACAGATTGGAAGAAGTTAAATAGCAAACATGTATAAAAGTAAAGTTAAAATAACCTGTTTGTTAAAGTAATAAACATTTTTGAATTAATGAGTGCAAATAAAAGTAAATTTATCAATTAAATTGTATATTTCATTTCACTCCTTCTTTGTATAGCTACAAAGTAGTGATAGTTCAATAAAAATGATTCAATTTTATTCATAAAAGTATGCAATCATTTCATCAATGTTTTGTTATTACGTTATTACGTTAAACTATCGTCCGTAAACCGACTTTACATACAACCAATTTTGTTTGGTATTAGTTTTGGACTTTAGCCACCAAAATTGTATAACGCTTAGTTGACCCGGGCAGATCTATGTTTACTTCTTCTTCTTCTAGCATTACCCTCAACATATATAAGACATTAACTTGCAATTTCTTCAGAGGTAGATTTATCGTCTACCAATATTTTAGGCATTCCGCGTGCAGGGTTCATTATGCCTTACGTCTCGTTCCTACCAGTCGTTTTAGTCATTTTATTTTATTGTCATCAATACTGAAGGCATATCCTGTAAATTTATGATGATAGTGCTTTCCAATTATACGTTCCGTCTCAAAAATTTATAACTGGAGACCGGAAAATGATTCTCTGATTCATTTTGGGTCATTGTAGAATCCAAACACATTTATCTCCTGGCTGCTTCTGTGAGTCGACCACATATTTCCCTGAAGGATTCTCAGCCAATGGGAGACCTCCAACGAAAGAAGTATCCAATCGCAGGCATACCAGTTAAAAGTTCTCACTAATCAGTAGCCAATGAGCAGGTGGCATTTGGCGGAGTATGTAGAATATTGTGGAGTGCAGCCTGGATGTCATTTAAAGCACGATTTTTTTTTCTTTCAGTCCCTATTGATAACACATGTTTCAGAAATATTTTATAATTCCAAATAAAAGTCACGTATTTATTAACAATTTAAATCCCGTAAATAACGTTTAGTTAAAATCCGAAGAAACAAAATTGTGAACTTGCAATATAACGAGAAATATTTTGGAATAAATTTAAAGTAGAAGCCATTAATTAAAAGCTGAGACAAGAAAAAATTCTGCTGTGAGAACCGCCTTAAAATAATTGTATATACATAGTTTTAACGACCTGTAAATTTATATCGACAACTTGATAACACGCAGACAGCAGTTCATAATTTTTCTTGGTTGTTGATGTTATTATATATATATATCTTTGACTTTTGCAACCCGTAAGAGATTTTACGTCATTAGCAAGAAGCACGCGGCAGGAAATATTTCACGAGGTGGAGATATTCTGTAGCACCGACCCACGCACTTAGACCCGGTGCTCCATTGCGCGCCCGGCCTTCATATTTACGGCGCTAATTTGTATTAAACTCCACACCTCGATCCGTCCGTGCCCCCACCCCTTCTCCGTTCTATTTTCGGCCATCGCAGCGACGACGACGCGACGGCGTAGCGCGAATCACGGAGCGCGTCATTCCTCCTGGGGTGACTGATGGAGTGATTTAATCACGTCGCGCCTGACAAATCGCGTCTGTTGGCGTCGCAGCGGGGCGGTTGGCACGGGGCTCCACTCCTGTAGGCGAGAGAGAGAGAGAGAGAGAGAGAGAGAGAGAGAGAGAGAGAGAGAGAGAGAGAGGCCGGGAACAATACACGGTCGACAGAGACATGGCCTAGCTTTCCGGCGGGGGGGAGGGGGGGTTGTGACGTGAGATTCATTGACCCCCCCCCCAACCGATCAGTCCCGAACGTACCCGAAGTTCGCCGATCGCTCTCGTGTGCACAGACGGCAACACAACCTATTATTGACTTGCTTGGGATAAATGTCATCCGTTCGAATAGGGAAATGCAGCAATCAACAATACTGTCCTCGAAGCTGATACATGTGAAAACAATGTATTTATGCAGTAATGATTCCCCCGAATAAAACTAATTTTAGACATAATTTTTTTTCAGTTTGGTGCATTCAAGTAAATTTATATCGTCGTATGTTTCAGAATTTTTAGTACATAGCTCATTTTAAATTGGCTTTGTTATTTGAAGCTTGACTAGCTGTATTAATTCCTGTTTCCGGCAGAAAAATATGTACTATATATTTTCTAGCGTATTCTTTAGATGCAGGTAATCGCATTAAGGAAATAGGTAAGACTTCAAACTCATTAAAAACCGCAGGCAATATGACTTAAGTCAATGACCTTTTAAAATTTCAGCAAGGGTTGATTCCTTACTTATCGAGTTACATGATCATTACGAAGAAAAGTTAAAGCTAATGAGTTGATTCCTGAAAGTTGGTGAAAATCTGTTCGTTAACGGGTTCGTAAGCCAAAATCTAAGTTTTATAGTTAAATTACTCGACGAATTTGTAACAAAAGATGGAAATTTTCATTAAAAATGTTTTTATTTCTCGCCATGTTATGAAAATTTCGGTATATTTTTCTGACACTTCAAGTAAAGAAGTGTGAATTTACTACACAATGTACACATAATATCAAGTTACTGTGGTTTTAGACCAGCAACCACTGTAAACATCACATTTATGACAAACATGGATTTAGGAATGGACTAACTACGATTGAGTGGATGAATAAAACACTTTTTTTTTGCCACATGAGCAAATAATAGTAATAAATAATCTATGACCATTAATGTGTGTACTCAGACAGATGTCGCTTATTGTGTGTGTTGTCAATTGCATACAAATGAGGACATGGATGTGTTTATCGATGTCAAGCACGAATGCGTGCATTATGATTCTGAGCTCATTAGTTACTATTTGAAAAACTGTTCCTAAAATTACTTGAAAGTTAAATATCTAGTAAATGTAGGCCTTAATGGACAAGTGTTAAAGTGCTCCAAAGAGGAAAGAATAATCTTAAAGGAATTAAAGTTTTTATACCTACAGCCATAAAGACTGGTCATTTAGGAACAGTTATGTAGTGGCTTTTTGATACCAACGACACTGCCGTTTGAGATCAAATGGTTTGTTGTTAAGTGCTTTGTTGTGATTAGTATTTCTCAAGCTTTTACAGTACTATTTTCAAAGTGTGGTTCCTTTTAGTGTTGTACGTGGATGAAAAGTTATATGATTCAAATAAATTTATTGGTTATATCACCAAAACGATAAAGGTATCGGTGTTGCGGTCAGCCAACTTGGATTGTAACTTCACGGCCGCCATATTGGATGACTTTACTTCGGTCGCAATATTTTATGACCTTTACCATTCACCTTGACTTTGACTCAGGGCGCCAACTTTGATTCCACCATTTTGGTTTCCAATATTTTGAATTATGATATCACCATCACCATTTTGTTTTCGTCTGCCTTCGGGATTCCTCCATCTTTGATTCTGACGTCACAGTCACCATCTTGTTTTCATCTGTTTTAGGCCACCATCTTTTATGTCTGCTAGAGGCCGCCAATGTGTTTTCGTTTACTGTAGGCAGCCATATAGTTATCGTTTACTAAATGTAATCATCTTAGACGAAATAATGTCGGCCATATTACTTTCTTCTGCCGGATGTCAACATCTTTGTTTCTGCTTTTTGTGTTCCTAGAGTGTACAGGCGTCGCTCTTTCTCATGCATGTAAAATCGGTTACATTACCCACCGGTGTCGTTATAACACTTGAATACATAGTAAATTTATATTATTTTTATTCCAAAATACACTGGAAGCATAATTATTCGACCCATGATAGTTCAGACCTCTGATGTAGAAAACATATTCCGTTGACCACACGGCCAGGGAGATATACCAGACTAAGACTAAAATAAGGTATACTAAATGCGCTATTGTCGCGTATTGTACATGTTGTCTGCTAGAGTTCGCTGCCATCATCTTGGTTTTATATTATTTGCTAGATTGCAGTAGTATTAATCACCAGACTGGTGCTGCATCCCCCATATTTTAGGATATTTTTGTTGTCATATTGAAAATCTGTTGTTATTAAACTAGAAATTCGGATAATATTTTAAAAACCATCAAAAATGCATTTTAATAATTTGATTGATTCACTAGATTCCTGTTCTCAGTTAAATCCTTGGTTAATGTAAATAAAAACATCATTTCTCTCGTACCATCCTTGATAGGTTTCTTCACGACGCGACGTTGAGTTTGAGTAGATATGAAGAGGAAACAAGGCACCATTTATAGAACGTGATGACATAATTCAGTGGCTTAATACCTACTTGAGAGAAGTAAAACGTTTTAGGAATTTAGGAAAGCCAGTTATCTATACAGATGAGTCATGGGTAAATGTGGAGCTCAGTGTGAAAAATGAACGGAAAGAGACAACAGTGAAGGGCACTTGACAGACAGACTTTGAAGGCTTTGAAGTAGCTTGGTTTCTGGGTTGTAGCCGTGTCCTTGGCGAATAATTCACTGACTTTTCGGTCGACATTGCAGTCGCCATCATCAGGGAGCTGTTTCCGTCCTACTGGCACGATATTCGTTACATAAATGCGAATTTGAAGGCCCTTAATATTTATATATATGGTGTATATTGTTCTATTTCTTACCGTTTATCAGAGTTAAAAAGAATTTATTTTATAAATTGATTTTCAAAATTAGATTAAGTTTTTTTTTTTTTTTCGTTTGAGGCGCGTCAGTGACGTACACACGAGGAGGGGCATGCATAATGAGCGATGTGAGAGTTTTCTACCTGTAGACTTCTGAAGCGAAACACGGGTACTTCAACTAGTGTGTGTGTGTATATATATATATATATATATAACATTGGTTGGTATCATACAACTTTTTCTGCAACGCAGGAACCTGTTATAAACTTCAGTTGGTAATGCGCTTAACACTGGCACAGAAGTTCGCTAACTGCTACTTTGTAAACCTGTTACAGAAATGCTCTGCTGTCGTTCCACTAGTAATTTTCTCTCTTCTCAGTGCGGCACGTGGTTGGACGTTGTTGCTGCTTCCACGCAATTTCCGAACTCCTCTCTGATTGGTTTAAGTGCTGCCGGAACGCCCTCCCATTTCAGTCGGCCAGTCTCTCGCCAATCAGCGTCGAGAGAAATAAATAACGCCACGTCATCATGGGGAAGCTCTTGAGGGGAGTGTGGCAAGGGTGAGAAGTTGTAAGGGAATGATCAAGAGAGTCGTCGACCAATCAGGAGGCTGGAAACACGCCAAATCCGGACGGTGTTTGGTGAGAATTCGGCGAGGGTGAAAAATTTCTCTCGCTCGCCCATTCTTGGAGCTTACACGCAGACAATTAGAGATTGATTACTAAGGTTACTGAGCATCGGTTTATTTTGCAAAGACATTCGTTAATTAACAAAGATACAATGATATTTTGTAGCAAGTATTTTTCGTAAGTGTAAGGTGACAAGTATTAATTATTACAATTTAGTTTTTAAATGGTCAAAAAATAAATAAATTGTCAAAAATCTTAAAACTATTCTAGGATGTAAAAAATAATTAATTAATTCATTTAAGTGTTAAATTTATGAGGATGCTATTTGTCTAACGTGAATTTTCCAGTTTAGCCTCAGTTAAATGGCAATAAACCTAATTATACGACAGCAAATTGGGTTGCGTGGGAGATTTAATTTGAACACTTTTAATCATGATAATGGATACACTTAGGAATACAGTACTGCCTACTTATTAAATGCCACTTTAAATAATGAAGCATTTCTGAATAAGTGAAAAGTTAGTTTGCGTCAGTATATTTTTCATTTGGTCATTAAGCTTATGACTTTTTTATCAATATAAATATTTTCAACTATAGGTTTTAGTAATTTAATTTTACCATATGTATTTAAATTTTATACCAAACCTAGCCAAACAATTGTTTGTGCCGTAAATACCTTCCAAAAGAATCTTATTATTGACCGAATTGATTGTGTTCATATGTGGCGAAATATATTCAACTATACTCATGTGCACATATTTTTTTTTATTTGTCTTAGTTATCCTAATATAAACATTTTTGTTTACGACATTTTATTTCCTGTGCTGTAACCTGTTGTTGGTTTTGTGCCAACATATTTACTCCTCCATTTTTTATTAACCTTAAAGAAGTAAATCAACGCATCATTTATATTCTTTAGTAGTGTAATAATGGTAAGATGATAAAAATTGTAAAATGTAATCTTAATAGAATCTTTTTTCAAGAAGAAAATGAATTTATGCAAATATTTCCAGAAAAAAATTATCTCTAAAGCTAATGAAATGTTTCAAAATTAAAGAGCATTGTACATAACAATTTTGTCGTCAACGTGACTAAACATACATCCATTTTAATTCTTTCCTGCAATTATTTCTAAACAGTCTAGTTCTATTCACCAGAAAGAATTTATCGTTAGAAAAAACTGAGATTTTTATGTTCATCTTTTCTTAATACTTTGGAGTGTATATAAATTATTCACATAGCATTTTTAAGGAATTTTGTTAACAAATAATTAGTTTGAATTTGCTTGTTTTAAACATTCAATATTTCTTCTTATATTAAAAAATATATATTGTTTTCTACATTTTAATTTTTTTTTCTAGCATCTAGATGAAAGTTTGTTTCGTGATACATTTACGATATACCCTAGGTAGTTAACTTGTCAAAAACAAAGATAATGTTACGAACGTTAGCTAGCTGTTCTGCTAGCTTGTGAACTTCACATTGTTGAGCAAATATAGAGTTCTAGTCCAAGCCAGAATCGTTTTTTGTATTTTTTGTAATTTATTTATTTTTAATTTTTTTTTTTGTAAATTTATGTTATCAAAGAAAATGTATGGCGGTTTTCTCCGTGTGCTCCCTTTTAACCATTTTAATATTATGATTGTTTTCTCCGTGTGCTCCTGATTATTCTTGTCAATATTTTGATAGGTTTGTTTTCCGTGTGCTTGCGATAATTCCTGTGGTTTCTCCAAGTGATTCTTGTTTTTTCTGAGAAACCGTTCTCTCCATGAAGGAGTTTTACTCTTAATGAGACATGTCATTTTATTTAAGGTTGCATTTAATTAGTAAATTTCTGCTACTAAATCAACACTTGCAATATTTTTATCAGGTGGAATATAAAAAAAATAACATTACTCAGTCAAATAATATACCACGAGACATCTGTAAAGCACTAACGTACAAGACAAACTTCCTTCTCCTTGGTGTCTACCGAAGTCACCCTTCTTTTGCGATCGTTAGTGAGTATCCCGCATCCCACATAAAGTAACTAAATAAATTATGACTCAATACAACACGTGGCGACATCTCGTGCTAATAATCGGAACTACTTGTAACAAGTTCTTTGGTATGAGTTAACTTAATTCTCGCTGATGAAATATTAAAAAAATAATTCTATTTAAGTAATGGATCTAATTTAAAACACTCAGTTTTGCATCTGGAATTAGTCTCAGTACCTAATATGAATCCTGATTCGGTGTCTGACGTTGTATCGAAAGGACACATGTGTAAGTTTTGCAGCAAAGAATTTATCTTGAGAAAGAATGGAAGACAACACGAGAAGAATGACTGCGTTAAAAACCCACTACGCAATATGATAAGTTGTTTTCGATGTAGCAAGTCTTTTACGCGGAGAGAGAGCTTAAAAAGACATGACAGAACTTGTAACGCCAAGCCTGCGTACAAGCTAGAGGACAACGAAGGATCTACTAGACTAAGGAAGAGTGATTTGCATTACGACCATAATTTTCCTTGTCTTGGGAGAGATTATGTTCGTGGCTCTTTCGATCTCGACAAAGAACTTAATTTGAAGGACGTTGATGATTTATGGAAGAATGAAGGCAATGGAAGAATCCTTAACGTGAAAAGTGAGAATACATTTCAGCCGAATTCAAGTAGATCTTTCCTACTTTGTAAAAATGATGGACTCCTAAAATGGAAGCATAAAGACGATGAAGACACTTCGACATCATCGATATCAAATTCTTACGGTAATCTGGGTGAAGACGATGCCTTCTACGGTGATTGCTACAGTGATTCTGAGGCTGATGACAAAGTCATAGACTGTGATGAAGCACCTAAATCTGACAAGATCGAAGAATGTGGTGGTGTCCTGAGACCGAAACGATGGAAACGATGTGTTGTAATAAATAAATCAGATAAAGCTTATTCTGATCACTGGGTCAATTGTGATATTAAAAGTATTTATAATAAACAAGCAAGTAAGATGGTGGTAGAAGAGATTGATTACACCTCATGGAAAGATTGAAACATATTGGTTGACCGTCTAAGACTTCTACATGGCTCGCTTTGTGCAGGAAACTATTCGTGCATCAAATAAATATCCGTCATACTCAAAGAACTGAGGAAAGCTGGCTACATACAATAATGGCTTGTTTTACTTGCATTTGTATAATGTAAAGCAATAAAATAAATAATTTAAATTATAAGAATTTAATGTTTTTATTTCTTGTATTCTGATTTCTAACTAAGACTTACTTCTCGCAACTTATGCTTCCAAATGTGCGGCCTTTTTGTTGATGGTGCTTCCAAATGTGCTGCCTTTTTTGATTGTGCTTACAAATGTGCTGCCTTTTTGTTAATGGTGCTTCCAAATGTGCGGCATTTTTGTTGTTGATGGTGCTTCCAAATGTGCTGCCTTTTTTGATTGTGCTTACAAATGTGCTGCCTTTTTGTTAATGGTGCTTCCAAATGTGCGGCATTTTTGTTGTTGATGGTGCTTCCAAATGTGCTGCCTTTTTGATTATGGTGCTTCCAATTGTGTTTCCTTTTTTAATGGTGCTTCCAAATGTGCTGCCTTTTTTATTGTGCTTCCAAATGTGCTGCCTTTTTTGATGGTGCTTCCAAAATGTGCTTCCTTTTTGTTGATGGTGCTTCCAAATGTGCTGCCTTTTTTATTGTGATTCCAAATATGCTGCCTTTTTTTGATGGTGCTTCCAAATGTGCTTCCTTTTTGTTGATGGTGCTTCCAAATATGCTGCCTTTTCGTTGATTGTGCTCCCAATTGTGCTGCCTTTTTGTTGATGGTGCTTCCAAAATGTGCTTCCTTTTTTTGTTGATGGTGCTTCCTTTTTGTTGATTGCGTGTAGTAAAATCAGTAGTGACTGAATATTTACTAGTTAAAAACTGCTTGCTGTTACTAAAATATTTTTCAAGGTCACTTGGTCCTTTAGTATGTATAAAAATGTCACGATGGTCTAATTGACTGTAATTAGCTAAAGACGAAGAAAGTCATGCGGTCCTGAAATGACTAGCCTATACGTCTGATATTGTCATGACTCGGTCTCATGGTCCGGAGACACTTGACCTGTATGTGTGGCTTTGTACATGAACGATTTATAGGTTATTCAGATTATCGGAAAAATTAGACTTACATGTTAGGCTTATCGGCAATATATTTAATTCGATGGTCAGGTATATTGACTTGAGTTGTTTATCGTAAAGTGAATGATTAATAAACTCCGCGAAAGGTAATGGAAAACAGAATCTAAAATTTATTTAATATTTAGTTACAACTGTCACTGGTCAAGAATCTAACCAAGGACGGGAACTGATCTTATCAATTAGTAAATTAATAATTGATTTTTTCGGTGAATTTTGGAATTTTTCCCGCATTTCTAGCTAAATACTTCCATGATTTCAAGATGGCACCCAAATTTCAAGATGTCGGGCACCTCTGTATTTAATAAATGATTACTTCACTGTAGCGGGTTAGAATAACACTAGCATTATGGTAAGACGAGTACACACACAAGATAATGTCCTCCAGCAGACAAAAAAAAGATCGTGGCAATGGCAGCTAGCAGGCAGTAGCTTCTGGTAGCATGTACTGAACATAAAATGTCGGATCCATGATGGACGTTAAGGTCAAAGTCAAAGATCAAGGTCAAGGTCGAATTTCAAGGTTAAGGTTAAATTTCAAGGTCAAGGTCAAAGTTCAAGGTCAAAGTCAAAGTTTAAGGTCAAGGTCAAAGTTAAAGGTCAAGGTCAAGGTAAATTTAAAGTTCAAGGTCAAGGTCAAAGTTCAAGGTCAAGGTCAAGGTCAAAGTTCAAGGTCAAGGTCTAAGTTTAAAGGTCAAGGTCAAAGTTAAAGGTCAAGGTCAAAGTTAAAGGTCAAGGTAAAAGTTAAAGGTCAAGGTCAAAGTTAAAGGTCAAGGTCAAAGTTCAAGGTCAAGGTAAAAATTTAAAGGTCAAGGTCAAAGTTCGATGTCAAGGTCAAATTTCAAGGTCAAGGTTAAAGTTCAATGTCAACAGTTGAGGACAAAGGTATGTTGACCAGAAAATTATACTGACATGGTATCAGCACACACTAGCAGACGAAAACAAGATGGTGGTCTCCAGCGGATGAAGACAAGATGGCGGAAATGTCATCATACTAGTTGACGGTATATACCTTGTTATTGGTGGTGGTAGGTCAGTCTGTAGGTGACTTCTGTGGAGGAAGGATCTGATGTTTTTTATTTTTTTGCTCTTAGCAGTTTCGAACCAAGGTCGGGAATCGATCTATTTAATCAGTATTCTAATAAGTTATTTTTTTTTATGAATTTAGGATATTTCCCCGAATCTATAGCATTAAAATTACGGATTTTCAAGATGGTGGACATGATGTCATACTAGGTGATGATATATATGCTATGAAACAGGTGGTGGGGGTCAGTCTGGCAGCATACACCATGAGGGAGGTTCGGTCGTTATTTTTATTTTTTTGCCTTCACCAGGTTCGAACCGAGGACTCCGAGCTCGATGTCGTAAATGTTTTTTTGAAATAATTTTTATTAACATTTTATTTATTGAATTTTTTTATTAAAATCGGGTAACAAATAAAAAGTTAATGATGGCGGCCGTAACAGAAACTGCAACAGTGATGTCATAATTCAAAATGCTGGAATGTTCGAGAAAACAAAATGACGGATCCAAGATGGCGGATCCAAAATGGCCGTGGGGGACAAGGTCAAAGGTCAAGGACATGGTACTACTTGTCCCGTTACACTGTGTCCCGTTACGACCACCTAATATGGCCGCCGTGACGTCACAATCCAAGATGGTGGTCGGCTCCACTGGCTCCACAGCCTTAAAGCCTGTGCCAGCTCCGGCCAAACTATACTACTGACATAAAATAATAATCACAGTCGGTGTGGACTGTGGATTGTGCTTAGTTGTGGCGTAAGTCTTCTATGGCATAGCAAGCATATTCCCGTGTTCCTTCTATGGAATAGCACGCACATTTCCGTGTGTCTTCTATGGAATAGCAAGTATATTCCCGTGTGTCTTCTATAGAATAGCAAGCATGAATAGCAAGCATATTCCCGTGTGTCTTCTATGGAATAGCAAGCATATTTCCGTGTGTCTTCTATGGAATAGCAAGCATATTCCCGTGTGTCTTCTATGGGATAGCAAGTATATTCCCGTGTGTCTTCTATGGAATAGCAAGAATATTCACTTGCACGGGGTGTACTGCGGGCGCGTGGCTGATATTAATCGAATCTCTAACACAACCCAATCACTGTCGTACTATTAGATTCAATGTATTCTGATTGAAGTGGAACGTGTAAACTCACGTTTATTTTCTTATAAGAACACATGATAAAATTTTAATCTTACAACCAACAACCTGCATTTATATTTTCAAATTAATACATATATGTATGCGTTTTTAACTATAAAGATTTTTTTTCTAAATGGATGGATACGCTAATAACTAGTGCTTTCGCACGCTTGTTGAAACCTGCTTCAATTTTTGATAAATCGTCAGAATTTATTTACAAATTTTTGAAACTTTTTTTTTGCAAAAAAAAAAAAAAGGGAGGTTTTCTTTTTATGTAATATTGAGGTGTGCTCAACTAATCTTTTCAGGGAACTATAATGCTGGCACACAAAATAGTTAGGTAGTATAACTAAACGCAATTTTTAGCCATGTAAAGATGTTTGAGGTGAATATAAAAATTAAAAATCAAAACAAACCATTTTGGTGGTTATATCTTACTTGTAAGATGGAAACATATGGCAGCCAGTTTATTGAATAGGATTTATGAACTTCGATCCTTATAATACCATAAAAAAATTATTACATTTCAAAATAATTCAAAATAGTCAACTTACAATTTATTTACTGGGTACTTGTGTATATAATTTATGTTATCATGCAATACATTTTTTCTGTAGTAATTTTTAATTAATTAATATGTGCTTAGTTAGTTAAACTTTCACTGTTAACATTTAAATCATATTTTCAAAAATATAATAATGCGAGAGGAATATTTACCTATTAAATTTCAAAAGAATTTAATATCTAAATTAAATTTTGCCATAACTTATGAAATTTTTTAATTTTTTCATACTGATAAAAAACTAAACATTTTGTTTGGAAACTGACAATGATATAAAGCAAACAATTTTTTTGATCACTAACATTTACAATACTGTGCTAAATCCAGTATTTATAGGGAAAAAAAAATAAAAATGTTCTCGCATTATAATCAACTAATTAAAAAAGTTATATCAAATTTCATTCATTTGAAATTTCTTTTTGTATAATTTGTTTTAAGCTCAAGTATTTTAATGAAGTAGTTGTAGGGGAACGTAATAATTGTAAAACATTTGTTTACTAAGAAAACCATTTTACAGAAGTGCCAAAACCACAAGTTTAATTCACTGCAAACGTCTAGTTTTATTCATACTCAAAGAAAAGGCGTATCTTCTCTAAGATTGCCGCAGTATATCAACGCCACGACCGGTATATTATCTCGAAAAAGAATATTCCTCATAAGGGCAGTGTGATGAAATTTACTGAGGAGTAAATCCGTTCGCGCCATTAATTTCAGTCACCGTTTTTCATCCACTACTACACATTATTAAGGAAGGCATAAACTTCAGTATGGATCACACTTTGAAAATTGACGCATGTTATTTTCATAAAACCACCCTTTAAGTAATTTTTAACGTAAAGATTTACTCTCCTCTCAAACCAGGCCAGGTCCGAATCAAAATGAAGAAATGACTTTTATGTATATATTTGTTCCTAAAAGATCCATCATGAGGGCAATCCTAATAGGAAAAGAAGCATGTAGACAGGTAACTAAATAAAAAAGTATAACTTGTGTGCAAAAATTAAAAAGAAAAAAATCTGAGCGAGTCTTTTAGTACGCCGATAACGAGCCAATTCATGTGTCCTCGTTTTGCAAGTACACTTATGAGAAAAACTCGATACGAAATTTAAAGTAAAATTCTTTAAAATAATGCCGAGTGTGTTAAATATACGCCAAAATTTCGCTTTCAATTACATTTCTGGACGCGAGTCACACGTAGTTTCCGCGTCCGCCGCTAGAATTCGCTGCCACAGCAACTCGTCGACTATCGAATCATTCGATTTCCAGAACTTAATTTTTAACTATATAATAAAATGGTTCCTATAAAAATGAATAAAACTTAAAAAAATGCGGGGTTTTGGACCTGCTTTTTAAAATAAAATGTTCTAATGTACTGCCCACATTTTAAATTTCATTAAACAGTTAAAACTATAATTTTTTTCCGTTGGCTTTGTGAAGTTTTGTTCACGCCATCCACCACAGATAGCAGCACCGTGGTTACAAATTCCCGTTCCATGCGACTTCCATATGATTTCACGATATTACTCCCAAAAAACGCTGCTTGTCAGGAGCTAAGATGTTTCAGATCAAACATTTTATAAAAAAATATTTATATATTCAAATATATTTATAAGGAATGTTCCAAAATGAAATGTTGTAAAATTAAAATTACCTTGGCAATAATTCGTGTATGAGTAAATTTATTTTAAAATTGTAATTAAGTATTTGAAAAAAAAAACATTTAATGCCAAAAACATGTCTGCTGGCTTACCGTTTTGCAGAGACCAAACAGTTTACGCAAGCAAAAATGGCTGTATTACGCTAGTAGGTAGAGATAGGAAAATTTCGCGGGTTCAATGACCTGTAGGATGAACTCCATAGTTCTACGTACACTCGGTCAAATGTCACCCACTCATTGGCTGCTGTGTTTTGAGACGTTACAACGTAGCAGCCTGTGATTCGATAAAGCTATGGTTGGGTGTTTCTTACTGGCCCAGAGTCATCCAGGTGAGTTGTGAGCCAATAGCAGAGGCAGCACTGAGGTGTAACTATTTGTATTTTAGCCTATCGCGAAATGAATTCGCGAATTTTTCCGGTCTCTACTAGTAGGGAATAAGAATTTACATAGCTGCATGTTCGAACATTGACACGGCGGAAGTTGGAAATTCTATTTTCAAAACCGCAAGTTTGAGCGGAGAGAACCTTGACACGGTGCGACCTACGAGGTGGTGTTGGGTTTCGAACCTTTCTGGGACCTTCTAGTTACTCGCCTTTCAAGTGATGCGCTAGAGCCGGTGCATCAGCCATCACTAGTGTGACGTCATCCCCTCGTGAGAGAGGTTCCTCAGGGTTCACATACTTGCAGGCATGTTCTTTACGTCGTGAGACCAAACATTCGACTTATTAAACCTGAATCCTGCGTCAGGTGGATTAGAGCTACATTATACTTTTTTTTTTGTAAATGTAACTGAAATATTCATGTAAAATTGCTAGGGACCGGAAAAATTCGCGGATTCAATTACCTCTACGATAGCCTCCATTATCCTCTGCACTTCTCAAGTAAACACGCGTGTTCATTGGTTACTAAATTGTGAGTCGTCTCCACTGGGTAGCTCGTGATTCGACGCTTCTTTGGTCGATAGTCTCTCATTGGCTCAGATAGCTCCAGTTAAACCGCGATCCAATAGCAGAACCAGCAGAATTATAGACATGTTTGAATTTCAGCCTATCACGATATGAATCCGCGAATTTTTCCGGTCTCTAAAAATTGCAGATGTATGGAAATTTTTTATATATTTACATGAAAACAAATGTGTCACTACAAAAAAAAAGTGTTCGCTGTAATGCTGGTTTCGGATTCTTACCCAGGGTATTTATGTTTTGTGCCATCCCAGTACCTCCAATAGTTAAAGTTATTTTGTGAACCGTTTCCTTAGAGCTTACCTGAAATAACTACGTGCATTATAAGAATGATACAACAAAATAAATTCAAGTTGTTGAATATTTGTTTATTTATTGCGTGGTTTGAAAAAAAAAATATGTTTGAAAGAAACATCAATTAAAATATGTTATGTGACAATTTTCGTAATTAAAACTCTATATTATCTGAAAAATAAACCTTTTTCATTTATAAAAAATAACCATAGCCATGTGTTGTACACATTTACAATATCTTTCTTGTAATATGAAAAACTATTTCTTGGCAACTGGTTTCCAAAGAGATATTTTGTGTAAGTACAGAAAATGAAATGATGACTGAAAGAAAGACTTACAAGATTTCACTAAGCTCGTCTTCGCATTACGCATTAACATTTGTAACAGAGAACAAAAAGGCAGTGTCTTAGATTTCATAGGTAGTTGTAAAATATTTTTCCTACACAATCTTCGAAATATTTTAGAAGTTAAAATTTTATTTCAGAATGTTATTTTCAACACACACAATAATTACCGGTAACACTATAGGTCATAAAAAACCCTCTTTAACGTTATTAAGTTTTCTTATGACATACAGTGTAACCAGAAAAATGTACAAAATAATATATTGAATCAATGTTTGCATTGCAAGAACAATTAAATAACGTTTTTAAATTTTAAGTACAAAAAATTACGCAATTTAAACAAGAATATATCTCTTTTGTGAAAACCCAGGATCCAAACATCTCAAAAAAAATGTTTATTAATTTTTAAAAATTCTTAAGGCTTACAATAAATAAATTATTGAGCTTAAACTTACTGTCGATCATTAAAAGGTTGACGGCCTGATTATTTTGGAAATCTAGACACATGGATTTAATTTGCTTAAAACCTTATGTTTCTTTGAATATTATTAAGAAGTCTGAATAGTAGTAACCTCCGTAGCCTATGTTGCTGAATTATTTTTCGGTTTTTTCAGTTGAGGCCTCCTCAGCAAAACACCAGGCCTCAGTTCTTAATCAGCCTTGAAGATGGTTACAACAATACACGCCGAAACGTCGGGCACTTCATCATTAGGACGGATGTGGCCTCAACCTATAGGTAAGTATAAAAATAGCATTTAGGTATATTTTGTTTTGTAAATGACAGTGTTCTCGTTTAGTGTCCCGATAATATTCTGAATATATTTTTGATGTGTAAAACCTTAGCTCTCAGTATACGGCAGTTGGTAGGAGTGAGTAGTATATAATAGTATTTCCTAGATCTGGGTTCTGGGTGTGGAGCCGAGAGCCGGCTCCGCCATCTTGGATTTGTGACATCACGGCGGCAAAAATTCCTCAAAATTTCTCAAAATTGACTCAAAATGACTCAAAATTTCCCGTTTTAAGAAAAAATTTCCCGTTTTCGAGGGAAAAATTCCCGTTTCGAGGGAAAATTTCCCGTTTTAGTCCTTAAAAATCCCAGCGGCTAGAAATGTCCTGATAGAGGCTTAAGCATCCTTAACTCAAGCCTCAGTTAAGCCTCTATCAGGATGTGACCTTGACCTTTGACCTTGACCCCGACGGCCATCTTGGATCCACCATCTTGGATGACGTCATTTCGTTTTCTCGAACATTCCGGCATTGTGTTATCCGCCATTTTGAATTATGACGTCACGGCAGCCATCTTGGATGAGCGTAACGGGACGTAACGTAACGGGACATAACGTAACGGGACAAGCAGATCACTGCAGCCATCTTGGATCCGCCATCTGTAAATCGAGCGCCCCACTCATGATGAAATGTTCGTCTCTGTAGCCATATTGATTTTTTTCTGTTCCGCTGCAGGCCGCCATCTTGGATACCGTCGACTTTGTTTCTGTTGTTTGTTCCTAGATAGCGCCAGCGTCGCTCTTGATTTTTTTCTGTTCCACTGGAGGCCGCCATCTTGGATACCGTCGATTTTGTTTCTGTTGTTTGTTCCTAGATAGCGCCAGCATCGCTCTTGATTTTTTTTGTTCCGCCGCAGGCCGCCATCTTGGATACCGTCGACTTTGTTTCTGTCGTTTGTTCCTAGAGAGCGCCAGCGTCGCTCTGTCTCATCACATAAGGTCGATGTTCCATTACCTACCATAGTTATTAAGAACCTTATCGACATTTTAAATTTTATTTTTTATGAAAAATATATTGGAAACGCTGTGATTCGAACCATCGCAGCTCTGATCTCTAGGTTGGAAAACATACGCCTTTAACCGCTCAGCCATCGAGACATTTACCAGACCGAAGATTAAATAAGGTATATATAAAAATAACATGCATGTTTGGACTTGTAATTTTTTTTAATTTAAAGTAATAATAGCACCACCTGTTCGAGACAGACCCACCATCTTGTCATTTGGCCGCCATCTTGAAAATCCGTAATTTTTATGCTAGAGATGCGGGAAAAAGTTCAAAATTTATTAAATAAATTGACAATAAACATAATGTTTGATTATATCGATGTACGTCCTTGGTTCGATTCCTGGCGAGAGTGAACGGTCGATCCTTCCTCCATGAAAGCTACCTAGACTGATCTACCACCAGCAGTACCAAGGTATATATCATCAACAGGTATGACATCATGTCCGCCATCTTGTCTATATCCGCTGGAGACCACTATCTTGTTTTTCATCTGCTAGAGTGTGCCGATCCCATGTAGTATAATTATCTGGTCACCATACTTTTGTCCTCAACCTTTGACATTGAACATTGACCTTGAAATTTGACCTTGACCTTGAAATTTGACCTTGACCTTGAAAATTGACCCTAACCTTGAAATTTGACTTTGACCTTAGCCTTTGGCCTTGACCTTGAAATTTGACCTTGACCTTGAAATTTGACCTTGACCTTGAAATTTGACCTTGACCTTGAAATTTGACTTTGACCTTGAAATTTGACCTTGACCTTGAAATTTGAACTTGACCTTGAAATTTGACCTTGACCTTGAAATTTGACCTTGACCTTGAAATTTGACCTTGACTTTGAAATTTGACCTTCACCTTGAAATTTGACTTTGACCTTGAAATTTTACTTTGTCCTTGTCGACCATCATGGACCCGACATTTAATGTTCAGTACATGCTACCAGGAGCGACCAACTGCTGGAGTACGTCATCTTGTGTGTGTACTCATATTATAGAGTACATTTACATCTGGTTAATTTTATTTTAACCTGCTACAGTGCAGTAATCATTTATTACCGAGGTGCCCCCCGCCATCTTGAAATTCGGACGCCATCTTGAAATCATGTAATAATGTAGCTAGAAAAGCGGGAAAAAATCCAAATTCATCAAAAAAATCACTCATTAACTTACAAATCGAATCGATGGATCCCTGTCCATGGTTCGATTCTTGACCAGAGACAGTTGTAACTAATTATTAAATAAATGTTAGGTTCTGTTTTCCATTACCTTTCGCGGAGTTTATTAATCATTTACTCTACGAAAATCAACTCAAGTCAATATACCGGACCAACGAATTAAATCAGTGCCGATTAGCCTATTATGAAAGTCTAATTTTTCAATAATCTGAATAACATATAAGCCGTTCATGTACAAAGCCACACATATAGATCAATTGCCTTCAGTCCATGAGACCGAGTCATGTCATTATCAGACGTATAGGCTAGTCATTTCAGGACCACATGACCTTCGTAATCCATCGTGACATTTTTATACATTCTAAAGGACCAAGTAACCTTGTAAAATATTTTAGTAACACCAAGAGGTGATAAACTAGTAAATATTCAATCACTACATTTTGTACTACGCGCAATCAACAAAAAAGGAAGCACCAACAACGAAAAGACAGCACCACCAACGAAAAGGCAGCACATTTGGAAGCACCGACAACTAAAAGGCAGCACATTTGGAAGCACCGACAACGTAAAGAAAGCACATTTGGAAGCACCGACAACGAAAAGGCAGCACATTTGGAAGCACCGACAACGAAAAGGCAGCACATTTGGAAGCACCGACAACGAAAAGGCAGCACATTTGGAAGCACCGACAACGAAAAGGCAGCACATTTGGAAGCACCGACAACGAAAAGGCAGCACATTTGGAAGCACCGACTACGAAAAGGCAGCACATTTGGAAGCACCGTCATCTAAAAGGCAGCACATTTGGAAGCACCGACAACGAAAAGGCAGCACATTTGGAAGCACCGACAACGAAAAGGCAGCACATTTGGAAGCACCGACTACGAAAAGGCAGCACATTTGGAAGCACCGACTACGAAAAGGCAGCACATTTGGAAGCACCGTCATCAAAAAGGCAGCACATTTGGAAGCACCGACAACGAAAAGGCAGCACATTTCGAAGCACCGACAACGAAAAGGCAGCACATTTGGAAGCACCGACAACGAAAAGGCAGCACATTTGGAAGCACCGACAACGAAAAGGCAGCACATTGGAAGCACCGACAACGAAAAGGCAGCACATTTGGAAGCACCGCCAACGAAAAGGCAGCACATTTTGGATGCATCATCGAATAAGGAAGCACATTTGGAAGCTCCATCAACTAAAAAAGGCTAAAAGGAAGCACAAGTTACGAGATCTAAGTCTTAGTAAGAAATCATAATACAAGAAATAAAAACATTACATTCTTATAATTTAAATTATTTATTTTATTGCTTTACATTATACAAATGCAAGTAAAACAAGTCAATATTGTATGTAGCCAACATTCCTCAGTTCCTTGAGTATGAAGGATATTTCTTTGATGCATGAATAGTTTCCTGCACAAAGCGAACCATGTAGTAGTCTTAGCCGGTCAACCAATATGTTTGGATCTTTCCATGATGTGTAATCATTCTCTTCTACCACCATCTTCCTTGCACCTTTATAATAAATATTATGATCTCTGGTGTCTTCCGTTTTACCACCAACCTCAGGGTAACTTTCATGTTTGAGACGGTGATCATCACAAGCTTGATCAGATTTATTTAATATATCACGTCGTTTCCATCGTTTCGGTCTCAGGACACCGCCACATTCTTCGATCTTGGCAGCTTTAGGTGCTTCATCATAGTCTATGTCTTTGTCAACAGCCTCAGAGTCACTGTAACAATCACCGTAGAAGGAATCGTCTTCACCCAATTTACCGTAATTTGATCGATGTTGATGATGTTGAAGTGTCTTCATCGTCTTCGTGCTTCCTTTTTAGGAGTCCATCATTTTTACAAAGTAGGAAAGATCTACTTGAATTCGGCTGGAATATATTCTCACTTTTCACGTTAAGGATTCTTCCATTGTCTTCATTCTTCCGTAAATCATCAACCTTCTTCAATTTAAGTTCTTTGTCGAGATCGGAAGAGCCAAGAAAATTATTGTCGTAATGCAGATCACTCTTCCTTAGGCTAGTAGATTCATCGTTGTCCTCTAGCTTGTACGCAGGCTTGGCGCTACAAGTTCTGCCATGTCTTTTTAGGCTCTCTCTCCGTGTAAACGACTTGCTACATCGAACACAACTTATCATATTGCGCAGTGGATTTTTAACACAGTCATTCTTCTCGTGTTGTCTTTTATTCTTTCTCAAGATAAACTCTTTGCTGCAAAACTTACACCTATGTTCTTTCGAAACAGCGTCAGATCCCAAATCGGAATTCATATTAGTTACTGAGACTTATGCCAGATACCAATTGAGTGTTTTAAATTAGATTCAATACTTAAATAGAAATTTTTTCATATTTCATCAGCGAGAATTAATATATCTCATGCAAAAGTACTTTATGCATGTAGTTCTGCTTTTCAACAACAGATATCGCCACATGTTGCTTGCAGGTAAATAATATTTAGTTATTTTATGCGGGATGCGGGATGCTCACTAACGATCGCAAAAGAAGGATGGCTTCGTTAGACTCCAAGGAAAAGGAAGTTCGTCTTGCATGTTGGTGCTCCACAGATGTCTCATGGCGTAATATTAATTTGACTGAGTAATGATATTTGTTAATTCCACCTGATAAAAATATTGCAAGTTTTGATTTAGTAGCAGAAATTATCGAAATAAATGTAACTCCAAATAAAATGACATGTCTCATTAGAACAAAAAAAAATCCATGCAGAGAGCGGTTTCTCAGAATAGTCAGAAACACTTGAAGAAACCACAGGAATGATTGCAAGAACACGGGAAAAACCATCAAAATATTGTCAAGAATAATCAGGAGCACACTGAGAAAACCACTATAATATTAACAATAATAATCGGAAGCACACGGAGAAAACCATCATAATATTGGCAAGAATAATCAGGAGCACACGAAGAAAACCGCCACAAGTTTTCTTTAATACAAAAAAAATTAATAAAAAATAAAAACCAAAAAAAATTCAAACATTCTGCTAGCTTGTGAACTTCTCATTGTTGAGCAAAGATAGAGTTCTAGTACAAGCTAGCAGAATGTTTGAATTTTTTTTCGTTTTTATTTTTTATTAATTTTTTTTGTATTTTAATGATATCAAAGAAAACTTGTGGCGGTTTTCTTCGTGTGCTCCTGATTATTCTTGCCAATATTATGATGGTTTTCTCCGTGTGCTTCCGATTATTATTGTTAATATTATAGTGGTTTTCTCAGTGTGCTCCTGATTATTCTTGACAATATTTTGATGGTTTTTCCCGTGTTCTTGCACTCATTCCTGTGGTTTCTTCAAGTGTTTCTGACTATTCTGAGAAACCGCTCTCTGCATGGATTTTTTTTTGTTCTAATGAGACATGTCATTTTATTTAGAGTTACATTTAATTCGATAATTTCTGCTACTAAATCAAAACTTGCAATATTTTTATCAGGTGGAATTAACAAATATCATTACTCAGTCAAATTAATATTACGCCATGAGACATCTGTGGAGCACCAACATGCAAGACGAACTTCCTTTTCCTTGGAGTCTAACGAAGCCATCCTTCTTTTGCGATCGTTAGTGAGCATCCCGCATCCCGCATAAAATAACTAAATATTATTTACCTGCAAGCAACATGTGGCGATATCTGTTGTTGAAAAGCAGAACTACATGCATAAAGTACTTTTGCATGAGATATATTAATTCTCGCTGATGAAATATGAAAAAATTTCTATTTAAGTATTGAATCTAATTTAAAACACTCAATTGGTATCTGGCATTAGTCTCAGTAACTAATATGAATTCCGATTTGGGATCTGACGCTGTTTCGAAAGAACATAGGTGTAAGTTTTGCAGCAAAGAGTTTATCTTGAGAAAGAATAAAAGACAACACGAGAAGAATGACTGTGTTAAAAATCCACTGCGCAATATGATAAGTTGTGTTCGATGTAGCAAGTCGTTTACACGGAGAGAGAGCCTAAAAAGACATGGCAGAACTTGTAGCGCCAAGCCTGCGTACAAGCTAGAGGACAACGATGAATCTACTAGCCTAAGGAAGAGTGATCTGCATTACGACAATAATTTTCTTGGCTCTTCCGATCTCAACAAAGAACTTAAATTGAAGAAGGTTGATGATTTACGGAAGAATGAAGACAATGGAAGAATCCTTAACGTGAAAAGTGAGAATATATTCCAGCCGAATTCAAGTAGATCTTTCCTACTTTGTAAAAATGATGGACTCCTAAAAAGGAAGCACGAAGACGATGAAGACACTTCAACATCATCAACATCGAACAAATTACGGTAAATTGGGTGAAGACGATTCCTTCTACGGTGATTGTTACAGTGACTCTGAGGCTGTTGAAAAAGACATAGACTAAGATGAAGCACCTAAAGCTGCCAGGATCGAAGAATGTGGCGGTGTCCTGAGACCGAAACGATGGAAACGACGTGATATATTAAATAAATCTGATCAAGCTTGTGATGATCACCGTCTCAAACATGAAAGTTACCCTGAGGTTGGTGGTAAAACGGAAGACACCAGAGATCATAATATTTATTATAAAGGTGCAAGGAAGATGGTGGTAGAAGAGAATGATTACACATCATGGAAAGATCCAAACATATTGGTTGACCGGCTAAGACTACTACATGGTTCGCTTTGTGCAGGAAACTATTCGTGCATCAAAGAAATATCCTTCATACTCAAGGAACTGAGGAATGTTGGCTACATACAATATTGACTTGTTTTACTTGCATTTGTATAATGTAAAGCAATAAAATAAATAATTTAAATTATAAGAATGTAATGTTTTTATTTCTTGTATTATGATTTCTTACTAAGACTTAGATCTCGTAACTTGTGCTTCCTTTTTGCCTTTTTTAGTTGATGGAGCTTCCAAATGTGCTTCCTTATTCGATGATGCATCCAAAATGTGCTGCCTTTTCGTTGGCGGTGCTTCCAAATGTGCTGCCTTTTCGTTGTCGGTGCTTCCAATGTGCTGCCTTTTCGTTGTCGGTGCTTCCAAATGTGCTGCCTTTTCGTTGTCGGTGCTTCCAAATGTGCTGCCTTTTTGTTGTCGGTGCTTCCAAATGTGCTGCCTTTTCGTTGTCGGTGCTTCCAAATGTGCTGCCTTTTCGTTGTCGGTGCTTCCAAATGTGCTGCCTTTTCGTTGTCGGTGCTTCCAAATGTGCTGCCTTTACGTTGTCGGTGCTTCCAAATGTGCTGCCTTTTCGTTGTCGGTGCTTCCAAATGTGCTGCCTTTTCGATGACGGTGCTTCCAAATGTGCTGCCTTTTCGATTACGGTGCTTCCAAATGTGCTGCCTTTTCGTTGTCGGTGCTTCCAAATGTGCTGCCTTTTCGTTGTCGGTGCTTCCAAATGTGCTGCCTTTTCGTTGTCGGTGCTTCCAAATGTGCTGCCTTTTCGATGACGGTGCTTCCAAATGTGCTGCCTTTTCGTTGTCGGTGCTTCCAAATGTGCTGCCTTTTCGTAGTCGGTGCTTCCAAATGTGCTGCCTTTTCGTTGTCGGTGCTTCCAAATGTGCTGCCTTTTCGTTGTCGGTGCTTCCAAATGTGCTGCCTTTTAGATGACGGTGCTTCCAAATGTGTTGCCTTTTCGTAGTCGGTGCTTCCAAATTTGCTGCCTTTTCGTTGTCGGTGCTTCTAAATGCGCTGCCTTTTCGTTGTCGGTGCTTCCAAATGTGCTGCCTTTTCGTTGTCGGTGCTTCCAAATGTGCTGCCTTTTCGTTGTCGGTGCTTCCAAATGTGCTGCCTTTTCGTTGTCGGTGCTTCCAAATGTGCTGCCTTTTCGTTGTCGGTGCTTCCAAATGTGCTTCCTTTACGTTGTCGGTGCTTCCAAATGTGCTGCCTTTTCGTTGTCGGTGCTTCCAAATGTGCTGCCTTTTCGTTGGTGGTGCTGTCTTTTCGTTGTTGGTGCTTCCTTTTTTGTTGATTGCGCGTAGTACAAAATGTAGTGATTGAATATTTACTAGTTTATCACCTCTTGGTGTTACTAAAATATTTTACAAGGTTACTTGGTCCTTTAGAATGTATAAAAATGTCACGATGGATTACGAAGGTCATGTGGTCCTGAAATGACTAGCCTATACGTCTGATAATGACATGACTCGGTCTCATGGACTGAAGGCAATTGATCTATATGTGTGGCTTTGTACATGAACGGCTTATATGTTATTCAGATTATTGAAAAATTAGACTTTCATAATAGGCTAATCGGCACTGATTTAATTCGTTGGTCCGGTATATTGACTTGAGTTGATTTTCGTAGAGTGAATGATTAATAAACTCCGCGAAAGGTAATGGAAAACAGAACCTAACATTTATTTAATAATTAGTTACAACTGTCTCTGGTCAAGAATCGAACCATGGACAGGGATCCATCGATTCGATTTGTAAGTTAATGAGTGATTTTTTTGATGAATTTTGGATTTTTTCCCGCATTTCTAACTACATTATTACATGATTTCAAGATGGCATCCGAATTTCAAGATGGCGGGGGGCACCTCGGTAATAAATGATTACTGCACTGTAGCAGGTTAAAATAAAATTAACCAGATGTAAATGTACTCTATAATATGAGTACACACACAAGATGACGTACTCCAGCAGTTGGTCGCTCCTGGTAGCATGTACTGAACATTAAATGTCGGGTCCATGATGGTCGACAAGGACAAAGTAAAATTTCAAGGTCAAAGTCAAATTTCAAGGTGAAGGTCAAATTTCAAAGTCAAGGTCAAATTTCAAGGTCAAGGTCAAATTTCAAGGTCAAGGTCAAATTTCAAGGTCAAGGTCAAATTTCAAGGTCAAGGTCAAATTTCAAGGTCAAGGTCAAATTTCAAGGTCAAGGTCAAATTTCAAGGTCAAGGCCAAAGGCTAAGGTCAAGGTCAAATTTCAAGGTTAGGGTCAAATTTCAAGGTCAAGGTCAAATTTCAAGGTCAAGGTCAAATTTCAAGGTCAATGTTCAATGTCAACAGTTGAGGACAAAAGTATGGTGACCAGATAATTATACTACATGGGATCGGCACACTCTAGCAGATGAAAAACAAGATGGTGGTCTCCAGCGGATATAGACAAGATGGCGGACATGATGTCATACCTGTTGATGACATATACCTTGGTACTGCTGGTGGTAGATCAGTCTAGGTAGCTTTCATGGAGGAAGGATCGACCGTTTACTCTCGCCGGGAATCGAACCAAGGACGTACATCGATATAATCAAACATTATGTTTATTGTCAATTTATTTAATAAATTTTGAACTTTTTCCCGCATCTCTAGCATAAAAATTACGGATTTTCAAGATGGCGGCCAAATGACAAGATGGTGGGTCTGTCTCGAACAGGTGGTGCTATTATTACTTTAAATTAAAAAAAAATTACAAGTCCAAACATGCATGTTATTTTTATATATACCTTATTTAATCTTCGGTCTAGTAAATGTCTCGATGGCTGAGCGGTTAAAGGCGTATGCTATCCAACCTAGAGATCAGAGCTGCGATGGTTCGAATCACAGCGTTTCCAATATATTTTTTATAAAAAATAAAATTTAAAATGTCGATAAGGTTCTTAATAACTATGGTAGGTAATGGAACATCGACCTTATGTGATGAGACAGAGCGACGCTGGCGCTCTCTAGGAACAAACGACAGAAACAAAGTCGACGGTATCCAAGATGGCGGCCTGCGGCGGAACAAAAAAAATCAAGAGCGATGCTGGCGCTATCTAGGAACAAACAACAGAAACAAAATCGACGGTATCCAAGATGGCGGCCTCCAGTGGAACAGAAAAAAATCAAGAGCGACGCTGGCGCTATCTAGGAACAAACAACAGAAACAAAGTCGACGGTATCCAAGATGGCGGCCTGCAGCGGAACAGAAAAAAATCAATATGGCTACAGAGACGAACATTTCATCATGAGTGGGGCGCTCGATTTACAGATGGCGGATCCAAGATGGCTGCAGTGATCTGCTTGTCCCGTTACGTTATGTCCCGTTACGTTACGTCCCGTTACGCTCATCCAAGATGGCTGCCGTGACGTCATAATTCAAAATGGCGGATAACACAATGCCGGAATGTCCGAGAAAACGAAATGACGTCATCCAAGATGGTGGATCCAAGATGGCCGTCGGGGTCAAGGTCAAAGGTCAAGGTCACATCCTGATAGAGGCTTAACTGAGGCTTGAGTTAAGGATGCTTAAGCCTCTATCAGGACATTTCTAGCCGCTGGGATTTTTAAGGACTAAAACGGGAAATTTTCCCTCGAAACGGGAATTTTTCCCTCGAAAACGGGAAATTTTTTCTTAAAACGGGAATTTTTGAGTCATTTTGAGTCAATTTTGAGAAATTTTGAGGAATTTTTGCCGCCGTGATGTCACAAATCCAAGATGGCGGAGCCGGCTCTCGGCTCCACACCCAGAACCCAGATCTAGGAAATACTATTATATACTACTGGAGTGATTTCCTGAATGCGACGGAAGTCGCATAGAACGGAAAATTGTAGCAGACGGTGATTCTATCTATGGCAGATGGCTTGAACTAATGTTCACAAAGCCAAAGGTTAACTTTAAAGTATTAACGTTTTGATGAATTTTTAACGATATGGGCAGTATTTTAATGAGATTACAGGTCCAAATCCGGGATTTAGTATTATTTCAAATATTTTTCACTTTTATTGGAGCTATTTCATTACACAATTTAACAAATTTGCTTTGCAAATTGAATGTTTCGACAGTCGATGTAGCTACTCTGACAAAGAATTCTAATGGGGCGGGAGGGGTCAAAAACTACACGTAATTCGCGTCCAGAAATGTAGTTTGAATCACACATTTAATTTCTTTATTACATTTCAACATTATTTAAAAGTATTCTGCGCTAAATTACGTGTCCATGTTTCGTATTATGAGTTTATTTGCAACTTGAGAACACACGATATTGCTCGTCACAGATGTTTACACATCACTGGAGCGCACTGAATGACTCGAGGCCGTTTTATTTTTTTTTTTTTAAGTAAACGACCTCAAAATAAATATTTAACGTTTGGATTTGAAACACGTTCTTATGCTTATTCCTAGGCTGGTGTATAGCAATTTAATTGTTCTTTAGATGATTTTTGCAATGGGAAAGATAGGTATACTAAAAACATTTATAAGGGCATACGCCATTGCTCGTTTTCACTGTACGTCGTAAAAAAATCCACAAGAAATATGAATACACAAAAACAGAGAAAATAAAGACCAAATAAGCTGATGTCAAATGTTAAATGCTCAGACAGCACTGAGAATTCCGAGGTAGAGGAATTTATGTGCAAAGATATCACGGCACAGACGAACCCTCCATTCTTGTGATTTCTCTATGACATACTGTTATCGCACTGTGTTCGTAGGTGCCATTTTATATATAATATATTATATATTAAATATATATATTATATATTACATATAAGTTATATATTATATATATTCTATATAATATATACTATTATATACATAAATATATATTTTTTCCGACTAGTTTCTTCGCCGGAATTATTTATGTTGACCATGAATTAATTATTTCACAACATATGATTATGTTCCCCCCTCCCTTGTGTGTTTTTGTGTTCAAATTTATTGTCCATTCTTAAAGTGAAAATCAACAATGGCGTAAGTCAAAGAAAATGTGTTAAATATATAAAATTCTGCATCACTTTTAGTCCAGCTGAAGCATATTACCATGCGAAAAGAAAATATAAACAAGAAAAAAACGTAAAGCGTTTGTCTTGTCGACGTCCGAGTCATTAAAGATGGATGAGGATGAAAGGTGGGATGAAGAAGTGAAGAAATGCTTTTTTTTTCTTTACAAGAGAGGGTGTGGGCGTGGTATGGGGGTGAGTGGAAAAGGGGTAAGGGGGTACCTACCCTGAGGAAACTCACCTTCTTACTCTGACATTTTGCGAAAAAAAATACTTGTAAGCGGGCGAGTGACTTCCAACAGAGACAATTTTATTTCTTTTTAAACAACTATTTTACCATCCCAACGTCCTGTTATTGCTAATTATACTAATTTGTTTAGTGCTTTTAAGTTTGGTCTGCCGTGTCAATAGTCAATTCTTTTATTTTTTATAGGTTTCAAGAACTGCTTGTCATAACTATTTACAATCGCTTCATTTTTTAATTTTTGCTTCGTTAAAGCATAGTATCTAATATAGCGAAATGCCCGAGGTTCACAGTAATTAGCTACTACATAAAGTTTTCCCAGTGATATCATTGGCATTCAGAATTAAATTAATTCCTTATAAAGACTACAACTGTATTAAAGGCTACTGATTATAAATTCTAAGCATGCCATAAACTCTGTAATTTTATTTGATAATATTATTATTAACTAATATTTTCACTATAAAAAACATTACAATGTTGAATCACTAATTAAATAAATATGGGGTTACGATTATTTTTCCCCTTAGTATTTTTATTTTAAATGGCTTTAAGGAGCCCGCCTCGTCAGGGGTGTATGTGTGTCAGTGAGGCGGGATGATAAGCGCGACGCTCGCTGGTGTTTCTAGCGCGGTGTCGCCTCTGGACTGGCGCGCAGTCTTCTCCCAGTGCACAGGACAACTGTGAAATTTGAGCGGTGACCGTAACATTATATTGCGGAGAAATGAAGATAAAGGTGTAATGCAGGTCCCTTAAGTGCTTTCAAGAATCTGTACCGGTTGTTTTAAGCCTAAAAAGTACTCTGAAAACATGCGTTTTAGCCAATTTAACTCTTCTAAAAATACAGTTTAAAAACTTAATCCGAAATCAAAAGTACTTTTCGACCCTCAGCGAACTCTTAAATGCTTTTCGTAAGTAGACCCCACTCGGATATCTTGTGTAGTTTTGAAATCGCGTTGTTTTTCCTGAAGCTCTGCGCACCGTATGTGTGCCCAGGTAGGCGGGGCCCTTAAGGAGTAATTATGTAGGTAAAGACCGAGTTTTTACTAATAGGGAGGATTTTGTGTTCTTTTATTATTCCAAAACTAAATTTTGATACAGTTTTACAACAAAAAATTTTTAAAACACGTTTTGCCAGAGATTCAAATAGAAAACTGGTGCTAAAAGTACATAATGCGCAAATTTACAATTCCAGGATAAACATTTTTTTTTTAATATTGAAAAATTCTATTTTCCTCTGGCTAAGTGCAGGCCAGGTGAACAATGCCTTTAATTCACCACATTAAAAAATATTACAGGGGGGATAAATAACTAAATTTACTGTGATATCTTAAATTAAAAATTTGAAATACGGGAACAAGATAAAAGTCTTCGGGTGCGCACAAAAATTTCCTCCCTTCTAGGAGAAAGGGAGTTGCTTTCGCGGAGGTTGGAAGTTTCGACCAGAGGGGATGTCTCGGAGTTCATTATTCATGGCAGCCTCTGGGATCCACCCTATCACCCCTCCACCCCCTTCCCTTTATCCCCTCTCCTCCTTAGACCCAACTTTTAACGTCCTAAGACGTCACGAGTTGAAAGCTATACAGAGACCGGGAAGAATTCGCGGATTTATTACGTGATGGGCTTAAATTTAAATAAGGATACCTTTCAGCTGCTTCTGCTATTGGCTCACAATTCTATCCGGAAGGCACTCGGACCAATGAGAAACCCCACAGCTGAAAAGTAATATATCAGGGTCTATTTAGTTGAGACATCTCACAAGTCAGCAGCCAATAAACAGATGAAATTTCTCCCTCGAAATTTAACATTATTGTGTAGTTAATCTTGAATATAATTGAATCTGAGAATTAGTTAAAGCAGTTCAGGTGATGCGCAACAGATGACGGGATCTAAGATGGCCACCTCCAACTGAACAGAAAAATCCAAGATGGCGGCCTTCAGCATACGAAAACAATATGGCGTACATGACATCAGAATCTAAAAAAAAAGTGGCTGTAACATGAGATCAAAGATGAAGGTCACGTTCTTAGAATTCAAGGTGATGACAGTAACGAAAATTGCAACATTCAGAGATTGTGGTGCTGATGGCGGAATCCAAGATGGCGACTGAAGTCAAGGTCAAGGTCATAGTTATATGTTATGGTCAAGGTCAAAGGTCAAAAGTCTAAGGTCAATGTCATCCAAGATGGCCACTGTGACATCACAAATTCTAGATGGCGATCGTAAGGAAAAGTGCAACGGTGACTTTATAATTCAAGATGGCCACCGTGTCGTCAAAGTTCGGTCGGTCATTGACCCCACCACATCGTCACCAGCACCTACTGCTGACTCCTGGCACAGGTCCGCCATTCCTATACTACTTCTCCATTTCAAGAAAAACCACAGAACGTTTAAAAAAAGTGAGCGATTCTTTCAGTTATTGCCAGAGATGTGTAACATCTAACCTCTAACGAGCAAATTATTGTTTTCTCATAATGCAAATACACTTTAAAACCCAAACGCGACACGTAATTTAACGTAGCATTCTTTAAAATAATACCGAGCGTTACAATATACACACATTACGAGTCACCCGAAGTTTTTTCAACTACCTCAAAATCACAGCTGGATCAGCTACGATGACGATCAAATAAATCCATTGGGAAATCCAAATTTTAAACTATATAAGTGGTTTCGATAAAATAAAATAAATATTAGGAAAACTACTAAACTTAGGCTTTGGACTTTATTTTCCACAAGTAAATTTGCTAAAATTATTTCCATCTTGTTATAATTAATTAAACAGTTAATACTTCAAAGTTGCCCTTTCGCTTTGTGAATTTTGGTTCGAGTCATCCACCACTGATGTCACTCACTGTGGTTACACATTTCCGTTCCTGCGACTTCCATTTGATTTTCGAAATTACTCCTTATTAATGCTGTATACCGAAAAGCCCTGAGGTACAGGCTGTCCATAAAACAATTTACCGGTTTCAATGGTATATTATAGCAGTTCAAATTAGACTGTTTACAACAAATCATACATCAAATTGAGAGTAAACGAACATAGTTTTTCTCGAAAATGTTCAATATATGCACCTTTAGTTATACGGCAGACAGCTAACATAAGTTCCATTCTTCGCCACTTTGGTTAACAACTCCGGAGTAATGAAAGCAAATTCTGTGTCTCAACCGAGGCAAAAAAAATTAGGTAGCGGCGGAACGTAGACACGATCTTTTACAAAGTCCCAAAGGAAAAAAAAATCGCATGGCGTTATGTCAGGTGAACGTGGAGGCTAGCGAAAAAGAGCTATCTGTCGTCTCGACCATTACGACCAATACAACGTTTCGGGACATCGACGTTCAACCACTCTCGTACAAAGATAGTCCAATGGAGAGGAGCTCCATCATGTTGCCAAATTATGTTTACAGGCTTACCCTCTCCTAATCGGGGAAATTACGCTCAGGTGCCGCCATTCTGCGTAGGCGGCGCTGCAAGCGAGAAAATACAAACAAAGCAGTACTCGCGCATGCGTTTGTCTGAAACTGTTTAGTTGTTCTTCAATTATGACCTTGAACCAAACGCTTGCTAAAGCGCTTGCTGTTGATACTATTCGGAGTTTATAACTGGGATATTCTTTAAATGGGTACACCATGTTAATAACGAGAAGGAAAATAGACGAGCGAGACGGGAGTTTTTGAAGTGAAAACTTCTATGGAATGGTTTGGATAGGGAGTAAATTCCTGTAAGTCGTCATCGACATGGTCACGTGACGTTTTAACGATAAAGCTATATCTGTTCCTATTAGTGTTCAAATTGTGTTTTGTTCCATTTTTATTTTAATTCTTAAGTATACGATTACTGTGCAGTAAAAAGTGAATATAAAATATATTCATATTCTCATATAGATATAAAGTTTGAATAACCAAGAAAAAGGAGTCTTTGTAGCAATATAACCTAAAAATTAAGAACATCATTATCTATTTTATAGCCTACCTATAATTACTATGCAATGCGTATTTTATAGTAATTTAGGAGTTATTTTACTAACGTGATAAAACAAATTTGTTGTGTGATAATATTTTTTCGTAAAAATTTCGAAAAAGCCTCTGAGGCAAATATGTAGTTGGGCGGTATTTGCGAGAAAAAAAAATGTTAAAAATCCGAAAATACATTTATTATATGCTCTTTAACTTCCTCTTTTCATTAAACCCGGCGGAGATAAGAAATTCCATATTACTATAGGAGATATCGAATTTTTTAATTTTCATAGTTGGGTGATATTTGTTAAAAAAAATTTAAAAATTCCGAAAATACTTTTATTCTATTCTCTTTAACTTACTCTTTTCATTAAACCCGGCGGAGATAAGAAATCAAATACTTTAGGAGATATCGAATTTTTTAATTTCCATCACAATACCTGGTGCATTCATGCGGCGTTAAAAATTGTTTCTTGTTTACGAGTATGAATTTTTTTTCGGGGCGTAGGTGAACGACATCATTTTATACTTATGGCAAAGGAATTGTACCCGCCTCTAAATTAGGTGAGTTTTTAACGTTTAAAATTTTAATGTTTTATTTGTTATTTGGATATTGTTGTGCAAGTAATAAGTAAAAAAAAATTACGTGAGTACCTACTGTTCATCCTTTGTCCCGGTTTGTTTGGTCAGGTCAGTTACATTATAAATAATTTCAAACTAAACAACCATTAAAATTAAATCACATTATTTTTAATGTCCGCTTAGTTTGAAAGTATTTATAATGTAACTGACCTGACCTAATCGACCATTTTAATTAATTAGGCATTCACTAACACACGGCAAAAAAAAAATGGCCCCGACAGAATGATTGCACAGGTCTTTTATTGCAAAATAAGAACGGCGATATCTCCTAAAGAATTTCGAGTTTCTTATCTCCGCCGGGTTTAATGAAAAGAGGAAGTTAAAGAGCATATCATAAAAGTATTTTCGGATTTTTAACATTTTATTTCGCAAATACCGCCCAAATACATATTTACCACCTCTGATTTTTATCAAAAAATATTATCTTATGTTACACGATTATATTTTACAAAGTTAGTATTTCTTATTTCAAATTATATTTGTATTTTCTTAATTCTATTATTAATATTAATAACAGTAACTTCGATTTACAAGTTTTAATTTATGATCAAATAATTAATTTGGATGTACAAAAATAACAATTGTTTGTTTATAGTTTTTAAGTTTTCACTTCTGTCGGCAGTCCTCATGGTCATGACTGCTTTGAAATTTTTTTTCGGCAGTCGCTCTGAGCAGCACGGAGGACTCTGTGAGCACGCTTCGTTGGGGGGAAAGCACCCTCATTTCGGGTGGCGGGCCAGCCGGCCGTGGCGCTGGAAATAAAGCTAAATATTTACTGCGGGAACGTGCGGTGCTACTACTCTCCCAATACAGCTGCTGGCAGGTGGGCTTTTTTCCCTCGCAGCGGGGCCCAATTCAACCACCTTCCACCCCCCACCCCCTACCACCTCACCCCCTGGCTCGACGCGGCAGCGCCAGATAGCCGCCGGGAACAGCTAGATGGGGCAGCGGGGATCGAATAAGCGATCCCGCTATTGCCGCTAGGGCCGTGGTCTTCGGCGGATAGCGCAGGCAGTGATCGTCATCGCAGGCTACGTAATGAAAGATACATTCGGATTGGCCATTCAAAAAAAAAAAACAACTTACCTACCCCGTAACGGGGGAAGGGAGTATTTTTCCAGCTTTTTTTTTCGTAAAAAAAATAGTTTTTACACACAACTGAATTTAAAAAAAAATATTTCATTACTGTATCGATACATTTAATTTTTTTTTTCAGTAGAATAAATCCTTAACATAATTATTTCTTTTTCATAGCTACGCATTTCTCTTAAATAACTTTATATCCCATCTAGCTCGCAAATACGATGCAGAGTTGTTTGAAATAGACAATTTTACAAGAAGAAAAAATTTTTCTAAAGGAAAAAAAAATGTAAACGGGTCTTTCAGTACTCGTTAGAGATGAGTAAACATTTAACCTCGGTGACGAACAAATTCGTGTGTTCTCACATTGCAAATAAACTTACTATAGGAAACTCGGACTCGAAATTTAACGCAGAATTCTTTAAAGAAATGCTGAGCGTGATAAACATACGAAAATTGTGTTTTCAGCTACATTTATTGAAGCGAATCACACGCTCTTTCCGCACCCACAGCTTTAATTTGCTGCCGGAGAAGCTACGTAGACTGTAGAATTATTCGATTCGCAGAGCGAAAGATTAAACTAAATAATTAAACTGCTGCAGTAAAAGCTAAAAAAGACTTGAAGAAATTGCAAACATCGGGTTTCGACCTTAATTAATCGACAAGGAATTTGATTAAAATTCCTCAAACATTAAATACTATAAAGTTTACGTTTTTTCCGTGGGAACTTCGTGCCATCTTCCACAAGTGACAGCACTGAGGTTACACATTTCCGTTCCATGCGACTTCTGTTCCATTCAGCGACGAGCTGGCGGCAAGGCATCAGGCTGGTCAAGGGCAGGGTGAGGGTACAATACAGTAGTACCAAACATCGACAACGATGAGTTTTTATGTTGATGCGTGCGGTGGACTCGTTGCATTCCTTCGGCCATGTTGGCGTTGTGTTGATAGTGTAAGGCCGGTATTCCACTGTAAAGTATTTTATAAAACGTCTTTGACCAAGATTCTTTGATAGTGTAATAGGCCATCTTTCGTAAATTATTACATTTATAAAATTCATTTTATAAAAAATAATGGGTTGGCATTACATTTTATAAAAACAGTTATCCAGTTAACTGTTACGATCGTGTCACTGTTGTGAATTCTAAATGACCACACAGCCCACAAATAAGTAGACTTGGAGTGTGGACACAACGACAAAGTTTATTTCTTAGTGCAAATGTTTCATGGAATGCTACACAATGCGAAGTACGAAGACTACAGAAATAGAAATAAAAAGAAAGATGTTATAAACACAGTTAAAACTGGTTGTACTATCTTAGACGTAAAAAAATGCAATTAAATGTGGTTAAAAAGTGTAACTGTTTAATGAACACTTAATACTCTTTACACTACAATGAAATGTGATGAAATACTGATAAACGGGATACTTCTTTGACATATATATATATATATATATATATATATATATATATATATATATATTACATTGTGTACTTAAAGCCTGAAACTTTTATAAAATAATCACTCTTCAATATTTTATTAAAATATGAAAAATATATTTTATAAAATATGGAATACCGACCTAAGACAGTTTGAAACGGAGACCAGAGGCGCTCGCTGGGGAGTCGCGAAAGGAGAATTGTGGCCAGTCCTTAGTCCGAGTGGTCGAGCCTTCGAGAGGAGCTCCTGCTAGCTGCTACCTCCAACCAAATCCAAGTCGAGCCCTGTGGGATAAAAAGAGAGTGCTACTCGGCGGGCGAGTGGACGCAGGAAAACTACTCGCCAGACCCGGGAATGGACGTCTCCTACAGGACTTTGAGGCTGGTGACCGTCTTCGAAAATCCCTATTTTCAGAGGGGGATCAATGATTGGAGCAATCAGTAAAAGTCATTTACGTACATATGTTTTTTCTATTTGTTGGAAGAGGTACTTTTACAACATTTTGTATTTTATATTTTCAGTCACTGCCTCGTGATAAGTTTCCAGTGTATCTGACATTTTTCTCTGTCATACTTTTTTTTTTTGGAGAGAATTATAAACTGAGTAATTGCCTTACACAAAGAATGAGGTGGGAAGTCTTTTTTCAATGCTATGCCTCCCACGACAAAGTCATATTAGGGTTATGAACATTAAAGATCATCTAGAAAAAGAGCCAGTTTTCTTTTAGACAGCCTTTGTTCAATATTTACCTGTGTATCAAGCTAAATATTTACCAGATATTTTTTAAAGAAAGCATTAAAATTTTTGAAAAGTTTTTTTTATTTTTATGCTAATTATAAATAGCTTTTCTTTTATACTTGTCAACAGTATTCATTTGGAAGCGAGTCCTGGTCATAACAGGATGATTGTACATACTAACATGAGAACACGTGTTGTTTCAAACACATATTGTGAATTGTGTGTTTTATTTTATTGTAAATAAATGCGGCTCAATCAGCATTGTTTTTGTGTTCGTTCTGTTTAAATATCTTTTGTTATGGCTCTCGGGGGCAACACGATAGTTGACGTTAGGCAGAGAATTCCAGCAGTGGGTGTTATTAGCACCAAGAAATGTAGTTGAAAACACAATATGCATAGATTTATCACTTTCGGCATTATTTAAAAGACTTCTACGTGAAATTTCTATCAGGTTTCGTGTTATAAGTGTTTTTGAAATACGAGAACACTCTAATTTGCTCGTTACCGAGGTTAGATCTTAGACATCTCTGGCGAGAACTGAAAGACACGCTCACTCTGATTGGTTGCCATTTGCTACGTTTCCGTGCTTTTTGGAAGCAGCAGACGCTTTGGTGTAATGTTTGGGAAGATCCATCTAAGTTTCCGTGTCATTGGTCAGGATGTGGAAGAGGTGTGTATCGGTTTTGAAGGGTTATTTGAAAAAAAAAATGGAGCAATTTACAGTAATGAGGTTTATTATATTGGAAACAGTATACATCCACATTTTAATTGAAAACGGGGTGTGCCTACGGACAAAATACAACCTTCTTTACCCTCCCCCACCCCCAGCTTCTCATCCGCATCACAAGCGGAGCACTGGCCCTTCAAAAACGATACACACCTTTTACCCTTTAGACGGCGCTGCAGCTCACAAGGCCCAAGTTTCAATGGCTACACTTAGACAAGTGTTCCCTACGCGCCTCGTGTCTCTGAGGTCACGTGGGATGCCCCGCGCTAAAAGGATTGGAGCGTTTGTGACTTCTGCCTGCAGGGCTACCACAGGTCTTCAAACATCATCCTCACACCTTGGCAGATCTAGAGATGCGTTTACGGGAGGAAAACACCGCTACACCCTTCTAAATGCACCGAAAAGCTGTCGGATCGTTCCGAAATCATCATCATCATCAAAGCATCTCTGTTAATGGCCACCGTCTTCCTGATGTGATCTTCAGAACTTCATGATAAATTTTAAAAAATCGGGATGTTTACCGATTCCGATAAAATAAACCTCCAATTATTCTGCAAGTTGCTTCGCTTTTTTTATTTTCTGTGATGGCCCTTCGAAACCGATCCACACCTTTTTCGCCCCATTCTGTACAACGGGGCTGATCGACTTGGCGCGCGTCGCGTCGGTGTGCGAGGTGTTGCGCGAGCGCTGTCGTCGACAGTCGATGCACGTGTAGGGTCGACTGCAGGGGTCGACCAGGCAGGGGGGGGGCTGCCCGGTGCGTGTTCAGGTGACCGGTCACGCGGGGTCCTTCCACCTCCCTCCCCTCATTAAAACTTCTTGCAGAGGGCGTGCGTGCGTCACGAAGCGGGCGTGGCCACCTCGACCTCCCGGGCGTTCGGTCCACCAGCTCGTTTGTATCGTTCCTCGCGGTCGGCAGCCAAACCCTGCCTCGAGCCGCGAGCAGAGCCCCCGTCCTTTTTTTTCTTCTTCCTAACCTAACTAAAAATTAAAGCCCGCCGCACACGGTACAATATTCCTTACAATATTGTAAGCCAGGGGTCGTACTGGCTCTACTACTAGTTTCTTCACTGGAGTTCAAACTGGATACTAGTAGCTGTACGTGCCGGGCTACTGGTTTTGCGTAATAGACAGCGTCCTATTTTCGTTGCTTGTTGTGTTCCAATATTTAAGGAGTGGCCAATCAGAACTCACGAAAACAGCACGAGGAGTTGTTTACACTTTTAAGCGCATGTCATGATAAACATGGACGGAAAGAAGTGGACTAGTGACCAACTCCTCGTTTTAATAAATGCATTCAAAGAAAAGCCTTGTTTGTATGCAGTAAAAAATGTGAGTTATCATAATAAAATTTTGTTGTGGAGAATATTCTCTTAACAAAACTAGTAAGGCAGCTAGAATCGTGTGCAGCAGAAACTTGTAGCGCGCCTAGTCATTCAGCTTGTAGCCTACACAGTACAGAAACCAGTAAGCATTCTAGTAAGCAAACTAGTAGAAAATATTGTACCGTGTGCGGTGGGCTTAAGTGTATTTGGGAGCGGTATGGGTTAGGGAGGGACCTAGGTGCGTCTCAGGCCGAAGCCTATCACGCCTTAGTCATGCTGGGATTAGCCATGCAGGGAGAGGGTCGCATGCATCATGTTCTAGGAGGGGATTGGCCAGCCATGGCAGCGATTGTTGCCATGACTAACTCCCCTCACTCTTATCTCTAGTCTAAACTACTAGTTAAGTTGGGCCCAGGTAAAAGCTGCATGGACACGAGGGAAAACTCTGGGCACTTTCGTGCGGGATGCAAGTTGGCATGCATTAAATGTAGGAAAGTACAGGAGGCAGAGGATGGTCTGGATGAAGTGTTGGCCAGAGTAGAAAGAGTCTACCACGCGGGGGTTGGGCACTTGGACTCAAGGTCCGCTTTGTTGTCTTCTCCGGGACTGGAATTTGATGGCCAGGGACGCAAGCGCCCCTGGCGGTTCCCTGTCCTTGATTTCGTGTTAGCACTTCTATTCCGTGATTGCAACACGGTACTTCTCTTGCATCTCTGTCTCTCGTTTCTCACCCGCAAGGTAACACACGTGATAGTTATTGCAGTTACATGCGCGATCTCTTATACCTATGGAGCAACACTTAGTTGATATGTGTTGGATATGTTTTAAACTGAGCATTTAATGTAATCAATTGACAGTAAGAGCCTTTGTTAAACCCCCTCAAAAAATTATTAATAATTAGCTGAAATGACATAAAATGCTCCAAACAAAAAAAATTGAAACTATTTTTTTTATTTTTCCTTAAAAATATTTTATATTATTTTTTCAGTTTTATAACAAAGTTATTTAAATCATTGCGCGGCACATATATTTAAAGCAAAACTTTATCAAAACTAAGAGTTCTGCTTCGAACGAAAAATTAAATAAGGCAAAAAAAAAATGGCATGTTATTTTAAAAAATTAACTCTAAAATGTTTACTCTTTCCATATTAATGTACCGGAACACATGGTTGAAAAAATATATGAAAAACAAATAATTTCATTTAATAGTGAATTTAGTACAGCTAACACTTAAATAGTCTTGGTATTTAACTTTATGATTATTTGCATAAAAATTAATTTTAATTTTTTTACAGAGGCATATTAATATTACCGTTAAAGAACTAATTAAAAATAAAATTGATTGGTAAGTTTAATGCAAAACCCTAAAATGTAGTAAAGATTCAGAATTAATTCAGGGAAACAACATGAAGAATGGTTTTTAAACCTAAACAGTAATTAATTGATCCAGTTATAATTTTAAAATGGTAAACTTTCATTGTAATATATATATATATATATATATATATATATATATATATATATATATATATATATAGTTATTTCTAAACATTACACGCGTTGAAGAAAATTGTCCACCAATAGGCCTATATAAATGCTAATGGCAGAGGTATATTACTGTAGGTTACATGGGCTATCTGGTAACCAAATGCTCTGCGTATTTTCCAAGAAAAAATTAGTAATAAATGAGCTACCATTGTATAAATCTATGAAAATTTGAGCAATGTTGGTGCGAGGGCATAATGGTTTACAATACTGGAGCCCTTTTTTCCAAAAAATATAGATGCTGCAGCGTCCACTTAGTTCCCCAGAGAGATACACATTAGTAGTTACTCATTAAAGTTTTCAATAGTTTAGTTAAAATTAAAAGATATAAAAATTATTACCTTTTAAATAATAGAATAGGAACCGAAACTCCACATTGCCATAAAAAATTTATTGATTGATACTTAAGATATGGCTTCTTCAAATCGTAGTATATAATTTAATAGAGATACCTGAAGTTAACAGCGTTTAGCTGCTACATATTTTTTCCCCGGTGAAGTAACTGGTGTTAGGCATTCATTTAGTTTTAAAAGAACATCAATTTTATTATAATTTTCCTTTAAAAATACACAGATTTATGGTATTTGAAAACCTCTACTTCAACGAAGACAAATTTTTAATACTAAAAAATAAAAACATTTAATGGCCCAAAAAGATTGAAAGCAATATGGTCTCTTTTTCCTGTTTTCATCCTTCCCCATTAATATCAGCCTCTTCAAACTAATGATGTGCGAATAAGTGAGAAGCTACCGTCACTACCTCCTGCTTCGCAGAGAAATAAAGTGTTAGTCTCGTAATGAAGAACGGACACGTTTGACTGAACTGCAGGCAGAAGGTGCAACATTTTCGATGAACCACAACACTCCAGACGCACTTAAATTATTAAATCTGGGTGTTAAAACTGGCGAATTAAAAATATTTCAAGCACATCAAACAAAATATTCTACAAATTTAAGGGAAACTGCTACAGTTTTTTTTATTCAAACACCAACGTGTATTCTTCATCATAGAAGAGGAAATTTATGTATTCATCTGAGCACATGGAAAAATAATATATCAATTACTTCCTTTTAACAAAATACAATTTTGAATAAAAATAAAACCAAGGTGCAAGAAAAAAAATTCAGTAGCATCTGGAAATAAACATTATTTTCAAACATCTTAATAGAAAAAATTCAATAACTTAAAACTGTTGCTGAATGTCTTCATAGCGAATCAAAAAGCTCAGACAAATGCGAAATCACAGATGTGACATCTTACAGCGTAACAAAGATTACTAGTTCCTGAATTTTGGCTGAATATAAAAGATGAATTCAAAATCTGGTCTGCGACAAAAAAAAAGAGCGTGTTAAACTTTCTCACTTTATGTGCGTGTATTTCTGTGAAGGAAATTATCCGCTTACACTGTGACCAAATCATATGTGCGTGTGTATATTCTGAAGGATGCTTCGATGGAGAAACAAGACATTTCTTGCAGTTAACATCAACTGTACTTGAAATAAAAAGAACTGAGCTGAAAGCTGCCACAGAACGTGTATCACTTACCATTTATAAGTAATTTGATGGACCTATGTAAAATATATTGTAGCGTAATACGATTCACTTGCTAGTCTTAGAGAAGGGTGAGCCAAAAAAGCTCTTCCGCCAAAGAAATTGATTCCAAACAGGGTTTGACATTTCAAAAATATTGGGGATCACTGTACGCAGGAAAATTATTCATGTTAATAAATCTTCTTTAAAATAATTTAGACAATTATGGAACCTATATCACCCCACGACATGTTGCATACGTCATATACTTGAGCCATTTAACGGCATTAATTAACCCTGATATTTACAGAGACCGAGACGTATATACAGACTAAACTATAAAACTATAAAAGATGCCAGTAAATGTGGGGAAGCAAATATATATATTTGCTTTATATATATATATTTTTGTTTTATAAACACGATACATTACATTAATTTAAAAACCTGAAAAATTACTTCGAAATTTTAGTTCGGCTGAAGAAAGAACAATTTTATAAGTACATCTGTTGTTTAGAAATGATATTCATACTTTTCTTTTAATTCTTTCATTTGACGATATTTAACAAGAACATGGTCTCTGTAATAAATAAAAAATCATGGCCCTTATGCATGGTTCTGTAAATTTAATTCGAGATGAATTAAGGGAAAGTATTTTGTTCTAATCTGTTAAAAATTATCGAAATTGACTCTACGGACATTTCAAAGAAGCATGTCCCTCAGATAAACGAAGCGCTCTTTGTAGAAACTACGCCAAATTCTGACCTCAAATTTGAGTGTTCTAGTGTAAACACGCACATGTATTGAATAAGGCTGAGTTTACCGACTAATAGACAGTACCTGAAGGTTTTGTCACTGCTCCAATATAATTAACGTACGTTCATCTACACTAATATTATAAAGAGGAAAGTTTGTATTTTTGTGTGTATGTTTGTAATGAATAAACTCTACTGTGCCGATTTCAAAATTTTTTTCACCGTTATAGAGCTACATTCACCCTGAGTAACATAGGCTATATTTATTGCTAGAAAAGATAAGGAATCCTTACTAAAATAATGCCATAAAACATCTTACATCGCATGCGCTGCGGAAACTATTGATGATAGAACAAAAGTATGTCCTACAATATTAAAGAACATATCAATAACTACAAAAAACTTTGTTATACTATATATCCAAATATTATCGTTATGTCACAATAACCTCTTTTTAGATTTTAAAAGTTGATAGACCATGTTATTCATACTTATGTTTAAAACTCTTTAATTGTTTTGCCATAGAGGTCGGAATGTCGCCTGGCACAGCCATGCTCGCGACGCGCGCTATGGTTATCTATGAATGATAGATTTGTTTACGTTTGACGTGGCACAAGGCTCTTTCCTCTTTATAATCTACACTACTAGCGGCCCGTCCTGGCTTCGCACGGGTGGACATGATTTTTTGACCTGACAACGTCTAATAAATCGATGAACGCCGGCTGCACGCACGAAAAAGGATGACCCATTGTCCCATTACGCACATTGTCCCGTTACGCTTTGTCCCGTTACGCTCATTGTACGCTTGCGCCGCATCTATCTCTCCTCCACTCGATTGGAACAACCATTGATTTGACTTTTTCGAGGCACATTAAAATTGAAACGCTCCCATTCGTTTCCTATATTTCCTATAATTGTCCTATCCTTAACAGAATAACACAGATTGGAAGAAGTTAAATAGCAAACGTGTATAAAAGTTATAGTTAAAATAATCTCTTCGTTAAAGTAATAAACATTTTGAATTAATGAGTGCAAATAAAAGTAAATTTCTCAATTTAATTGTAGATTTCATTTCACTCCTTTGCATCCATACAAAATAGTGATAATTCAATAAAAAATATTCAATTTTATTCATAAAAGTATGCAATCATTTCATAAATGTTTTGTTATGACGTTGTCACGTTAAACTATCGTCCGTAAACCGACTTTACAGACAACCATTTTTTTTATATTTTTACCTTTTATTTGTTTTTTTTTTTTGTTTCAAAACTATATATTTTTTAAACACAGTATCACATTATCTATGTTTACTTACAATACGAATTTGTTCATCTTTTTTTGAGTAAAGAAACTTATTTGATCTTAAGGGAGACATATTACTTAGTATTTTTTATTTAAATTTTTAAAAATTTTTACTTTTTTATCTGATCCTACCTAATTAAATATCCTAAGTTTTTTATTAATATTGTTTGTAGTTTTTTATTATTTTTTTGTTGTTTTAGTTGTGTGTATTAATTTTAAAGAGTTTTTCTAAGTCATTGTAATTTTTACATTTCTGTATTTACATTTTTATTTTAAAGCTTTATTTAATTCTATTGGTTCTTACTTTTATTTTACAAAACTTTTACCTTATAGCTTCACTGTACACTATGTTGGCAGTGGTATTTGTAGGTGATAACAAAACATCATGATTTTCAGGAGATCCTACTCGAGAAAGGACAACATATAACTGCCCATGAGAGAAGCACTCTTTTCTTAAGTCGATGCCAACAATCGAAAAGTTTGTCCCTGTGATTTATTTATCGTAAGGGCAAACGATATCTTCACAGGAAACTGTAACCTTTTAAAGGATATAGGCAAATCTGTCGGAATCATCAGGATTCGCGGAATGTGAGCGAGCTGTCCGGCCGCGGGCCCAGTGATGATTGTTGCTACAATCACATTGTCTCGTAATTCCTTCATCAAAAGTCTTGTGCATTACATATGCTGGGAGGGCTTAAATTTCTCAATAGCATAATGGGAGTACCTCCTTTTAATTTAGTTCGTGGGGTGGCAGACCGGTAGGATTAAGGGAATTTAAAAATTATTGTGGGTAGTGCACTGTATCTTCGATGTTGCACACGGTGTTAATAGATTTGTAGCATTTAAAATCACCCGGTACTTTTTCCATAATCATTCAATTTATCTCATTTACTGAGTCATTTCTCGGTGACACTATCGCCCTCGAACAGAGCCAATTGAAATTTCTTTCTGTGAGATTTTCGATGTCGGGATAGATTGTGTCTATCAGAATTTCTAGACTGTTAACATTTTGAGCTAATTCATTGTCCAACAATACTTGGGGGCTATGTAAAATGTTGAAAAAATGTAAATAAAAAATACTAAGCAATATGTCTCCCTTAAGATTAAATAAGTTACTTTAATAAAAAAACGATGAACAAATTCGGATTGTAAGTATACATAGATAATGTGATACTGTGTTTAAAAAATATAGACATGAAACAACAAAAAATAAAAATAAAAAGTGAAAATATTAAAAAAAATCATGTCCACCCGTGCGAAGCCGGGACGGGCCGCTAGTGTACAAATAAAGTAAGCTCGGAGCCTGTAATTTTGGAAAATTTTGGTGAATTTACGAATTTACCTTGATGATTTGCAAACAGTGTTGTTTATTTAATTTTCTCGGCATTACTTAAGGCTTTTCCTTTAAACATTTCTCACCAGATATTTACTTAACTTTTTTTCCCGCAAGTAATAATTATTACAGCTATTAATTAAGGTTGGCTGATTCAAACCACGGTTTAAACCATGGTTCAAACTAAGTGGTTTTTATAAAAAAATATTATTTAATAAAACGTATTTGTAAATAGAAATGCTTAAACTTTTTTAAAGAAAGGGTTAATTCCACTGTAATAACAACAAAAGTTTGCATATTAATGTTGATATTAATTTACATGAAAAAAATTATATAGAAATCAAGATCTTGTCATTTAAATTATCTGAATAAGTTGTAAATTATATTCAGCCTAATACTTCTCTAAAATTAAAAAATATATATTAAATAGTTAATACCTATTCTGTGGGAAATCCCCGACTGTACTGTAAATCCTCATTCTGTGGGAAACACCCATTCTATCGAGAATCCACTTTCTGTGGGGAAACACCCTTTCTGTGGTTAAGTCCCAGTCAGATGTGCAGATTTTCTGTAATTCAGTTCTTTGACGTTATAACTTTTCTGGTTCAACATGGGTGGCATGTATGGCTTTCATTTAAACATGCTGAGAAAAAAAATTAGACAAACGCAATAAAAAAAAGGCTGGTTTAAACCTTAAAAAAAAAGGTTCTTTGTTTGTCTTAAATCAACCTTTTTTTTTTTTATCCTGGGTTAATACTTAGTAAATGCCTGTCATTGAAAATTTGAAAGGAAACAAACTGCAAGAGAGCTAACGTAAAAAACTATTTACAGGAAATGCCTTCTGTAATTTTGATATCAAAATATTTGACGGGGTGAGTTGAGTTCAGTTCTCCTTGGAGAGGAGACACGCAGCTTCAGGCATCAAAAGAAGCCACAGTCCTGTGGCGAGCGCGTTCTGCTCCGGCTATGACGCTCCCGTCTGTAGGCAGTCTCAACCCCGTGAGACTTTAACACGCGCTCCTTCCTACCTGCGCGTGAAAGCTGCCTTGTTCCCGCGCGTGGAAACCTCTTTCAGGGCGGTTTTAGAGTTCCAGCCACATCAAAGCGAGGAGAACGCGTCTACATAATGTGGTGTCGACTGAAAAGAAGAAAAAGGAACACTTTATCTAGGACGCAACTAGAGAATCGTGCCACGGGCGCCGCATTCCCTTGTCGGGGGGGGGGGGGGGGGGGGGGGGGATGGTGGAAGGAGGTGGTTTGCTAAAGTGGCACAGTAATTTTTACTAAAGATATTTACTTGAATATCGTAGTATTAGGACACAAAAATATAGGTTGGAAGGCAGATTAACTGAATTGTTTGTATTCACATATACATACATGCGTATCGTCAAATAATAAAAAATAAAAAAACTGGTATTTTTCACGCGCTATCTAATTTACGATGTATTGAAAATTAAATAACTGCAAATATCTCTAGTCATTTCCTATTTAGGTTTAATCAAATATTTGTAATAGTGGAATTAATACGTGGTGGCGATGTGAGGCATTGTGAATTAGATTTTTATTTGATTGATTTAAAAAAAAAAGGGGTGCCAAGATAAGTTGTTGCCTCCTATGGAAATAGTTACGTTCCTGAACCTTCTCCACAGAAGAAAAAAAAATGGGTACTTGGCCGCCCCACGAGTTAGAAGTGAAAATCCACAAATAGAGGGTTGGGAAATTTGTAGGGTACACGAATATTGGAAATATTGTACAATTTTTCAAGTATACAACTGTACAGGTGAGTGTACAGGTATGCAAGTGTATAAGAATGACGGAAATGAACTTTTAGGACAAACTATTTTTAGACAAATGACGTGTATTCGTATTTGACTTTTATGTATACAGATAACAAATTTTTATGATCGGGAAAGCAATTCAGAAAGCTTATCCAAAATCATAAATACTGTTGTAATATCTAACCCACGTGATACAAGACTAGTTACCCATTTATTTATATGCTTAAAATTTGAAGAGAATATTGTTGTTAGATTATTTTTACTAACATGCAAAAACATCGATAATCTGGGGAACAAAATTTCAAACATGTTCTTAACTTCTGTTTCGACTGAGTTAAAATTGAACCGTTTTCATTACAATATACAAGAGTAGAAATACATACAAAAACACCATCAAAACTTTCTGTAATATATATTAATTTAGCTTCGTTAATTCATTGAATAAAAGTAGTATATGATAGCCGGTCCTGCGGCTGGCTTCTGGCTGTGGTGCTTGGTGCCGAGCCACATCTCTGACGTCACGTCTATCTGTGATGTCACGGCGGCCATCTTGGATGAGTGTAACGGGACACAGCGTAACGGGACACAGCGTAACGGGACACAGCGTAACGGGACATAACGTAACGGGACAAGTAAATCACGGCAGCCATCTTGGATCCGCCATCTTGGATCCGCCATTTTGGATGACGTCATTTTGTTTTCTAGAAAATTCCGGCATTGTGTTGTCCGCCATATTGGATGATGACGTCACCGTTGCAATTTCCGTTACGGCCGCCATCTTTAACTTTTTTATTTATTATCCGATTTTAATGAAATTTTTTATAAAAAAATTATAAAAAAAATTAAATAATATAAATTTAATAAAATATTTATAAAAAACATACTTTTTAGACACGGAGTTCGGAGTCCTCGGTTCGAACCCGACGAGTGCAAAAAAAATTAAAAATGGCTACCGATCCTTCCCTCTCAGTGGACGCAGGCAGACTGACCCCCACCACTTATGTCAAAGTATACATATCTTCACCTACTATGACGTCATGTCCGCCATCTTGAAATTTGGACGCCATCTTGAAAATCTTTATTTATTATCCGATTTTAATGAAAAAAATTCCAAAATTCATCAAAAAATTAACGTGTTTGAATTCTGTTTGATTATATCGATGTACGTCCTTGGTTCGATTCCTGGCGAGAGTAAACGGTTGATCCTTCCTCCATGAAAGCTACCTAGACTGATCTACCACCTCCAGTACCAAGGTATATATCATCAACTGGTATTACATCATGTCCGACATCTTGTATTCATCCGCTGGAGACCACCATCTTGTTTTCGTCTGCTAGAGTGTGTCAATACCATGTAGTATAATTATCTGATCACCGCACCTTTGCCTTGACATTGAACTTTGACCTTGACCTTGACCTTTGACCTTGACATTGAAATTTGACCTTGACCTTGAACTTTGACCTTGACCTTGACCTTGAACTTTGACCTTGACCTTGAAATTTGACCTTGACCTTGAAATTTGACCTTGACCTTGAAATTTGACCGTGACATTAAAATTTGACTTTGTCCTTGAAATTTGACTTTGTCCTTGTCGACCATCATGGATCCGACATTTTATGTTCATTACATGCTACCAGGAGCTACCACCTGCTGGAGTACACCATATTGTGTGTGTACTTGTATTATGGAGTACATTTCCATCTGGATAATTTTATTCTAACCCGCTACAGTGTAGTAATCATTTATTACCGAGGAGCCCCCCACCATCTTGAAATTCGGCAGCCATCTTGAAATCGTGTAATAATGTAGCTAGAAAAGCGGAAAAAAAATCCATTCACTCATCATTTTACAGATTGATTCGATCCGCTCCAGTCCTTGGTTCGATACCCGATCGATACAATAATATTTAATTTTATGAAAAAAAAATAATAATAATTCAATAAACCATGTTCAACATTCTTAAGAGACTTTAAATACTCTACTACCATCATCATATCCGACATCAAGACCAACATCTTGGAATATTCGTAATAATTAAACTAAAAATTCAGGAAAAAGTTCAAAATTAATTGAATAAATTTGTAATCTATATACTGATTGATTAGATCGACCAAGGTCCTTGGTTCGATCCCTGGCCGATACAAATCAATATTAATTTTAAAAAAGTACCAGAAAAGTGTAAGGTTCGAGAAATAAAACACCTCAAAGTCTTTTACAAACATAATATTTATTACACAATTTCTATCCTACTACAGAATCACTTGCGAAAGCCAGCAATCTTATAAACATTTAGCCCTGCATAGACGTGCATCGACTACTTCTTAGCTCCAAATGGCTCCAAATGCACCAAACGGCCTTCAAATGGCTCCAACAGCTCCAACAACCTAAAAATGCTTGACAGCTCCAAATGGCTCCAAATGCTTCAAAAGGCTCCAAATGCTCCATCAGCTCCAAAAAAAAAAACCTCCAAATGCTCCAATAACCACCAAATGCTTAACACAGCTCCAAATGGCTCCAAATGCTCCAAACGGCCTCCAAATGTTTGACAGCCTCCAAATGCTTGACAGCTCCAAATGGCTCCAAATGCTCCAAACGGCTCCAAATGCTCCTAATATCTCCAAATTGCTCCAAATGCTCCAAACGGCTCCAAATGCTCCAAATGTCTCCAAATGCTCCAAACGGCTCCAAATGCTCCAAATGTCTCCAAAAGGCTCCAAATGCTTCAAAAGGCTCCAATTGCTCCAAACGGCCTCCAAATGCTTGACAGCTCCAAATGCTCCAAATGGCTCCAAATGCTCCAAATGGCTCCAACAGCTCCAAAAGGCTCCAAATGCTTCAAAAGGCTCCAATTGTTCCAAGAGCTCCATCTTCAATTGATTCCAACTGATTCCAATTACTTTTCTTATCGAACTTGGCATGGTTACTAACATGTCTTTATTAGTATACATTTTGACTGGCAGTGGTAACGTATTTTGCACCTTTAAGTTATAAGTTTTATTTAGAAATCAGATTTCGATAAATGGTAGATACCATTTGGAAAGAAAATATATTAATTTATCTTCAAGTTTATACACATACATTTAATTTAAACCATTGTTGTATGTAGCCAGCTTCCCTCAGTTCTTTGAGTATGAAGGATATTTCTTTAATGTTCGAATAGTTTCCTGCACAAAGCGATCCATGTAGTAGTCGTAGCCTGTCAACCAATATGTTAGGATCTTCCCATGAGGTATAATCAAACTCTTCTGCTGCGTTCATCATCCTTGCATGTTTATAATAAATATTATTATCTCTGGTGTCTATCGTTTTAACACCAACCTCAAGGTCACTTTCGTCATCGTGCTAGTGATTATCACAAGCTTGATCAGGATAATTTATTTTATTACGACGTTTCCATCGTTTTGGTCTCAAACCACCATCACAGTCTTCGCTCTTGCATGCTTTTGGTGCTTCAGCACAGTACTCAATCATGTCAGCCTTAGATGTGTCAGCACAGTATTCGTTCACGCCAGCTTCTGATGTGTCACCACAGTCTTCAATCATGTCAGCACCACAAACTTGATCAGGATAATTTATTTTATTACGTCGTTTCCATCGTTTTGGTCTCAGACCGCCATCACAGTCTTCGATCTTGCCTGCTTTAGGTGCTTCAGTACAGTACTCAATCATGTCAGCCTCAGATGTGTCACCACAATCTTCAATCATGCACGCTTCAGATGATTCATCAAAGTCTTCGACCTTGTAAGCTTCAGATGGTTCTCCATCTTTCTCATTTTCATGGAGACGACTAGATATTGGAGTAAATATATTTTCATTTCTAATGTGGTTACAACTTCCTTCGTTTGTTTTAAATTTTAAATTATTATCATGATCTAGATCAGTAATTTTAGCATTAGCTTTTTCGCCTTCGTTCCTCTTCCGCGATGTTGTAGCCCAGTCTTCGTTATCTTTATTCATCTTAATTGTACAGGTCTTGTAATGTCTATCCAAGTAATATCTTCTACCAAAGGATTTCTGACACTGACTGCAATGAAATGGTTTTTGACAAGGACCCAAATTACACTCGCTTCTCTCATGTCGTTTAGCATTCTTTCTCAAGGTAAACACCTTGCTACAGTATCTGCAGTGATGACGTTTCGATACAGCGTCAGATCCTAAATCGGAATTCATATTAGTTACCGAGACTAATGCCAGATGCAAACTAAGAGTTTTAAATTAGATATATTACTTAAATAGAATTTTTTAATTATTTCATCAGCGAGAATTAATTTATCTCATTCAAAGGTACTTTTTGCAAGTAGTTCTGCTTTTCAACAACAGATGTCGCCACATGTTACTTGCAGGTAAATAATATTTAGTTCTTTTATGCGGGATGCGGGATGCTCACTAACGATCGAAATAGATCGATGGCTTCGCTAGACTCCAAGGAGAAGGAAGTTCGTCCATCCTGTTAGTGCTTCTTAGATTTCTCAGAAATTATTTGACTGAGTAATGATAATTTTTTTTTTTAATTTCCGCCTGATAAAAATATTACAAGTAATGATTGAGTAGCAGAAGTTCACTAATTATATGCAACCTTGAATAAAAAATGACATGCTTCATTAAGTAAAAAAATCCTTCATGCAGAGATAAATTCCTCATCAGTAACCAGAAGCACTCGGAGAAAAACATCAGATGTTTAGTCAGGAATAATCAGAAGCACCCAGTGAAAACCATCAAAATATTGTCAAGAATAATCAGGAGCACACGGAGAAATCCATCAAAATATTGTCAAGATTAATCAGGAGCACACGGAGAAATCCACCACAATACTGTCAAGAATAAACGGGAGCACGCGGAGAAAACCGCCATAATATTGACAAGAATAATCGGAAGCACAAGGAGAAAACCGCCACAAGTTTTCTTTGATATCATAAAATTTCAGGAAAAAATAATAATAAAAAATAAAAATAAATTAATAAAAATTTTAAAAAAATAAAATAAAAAATACATAAAATTCTGGCTTGTACTAGAACTATATCTTTGCTCAACAATGAGAAGTTCACAAGCTAGCAGAATCTTGACAGTATTATGGTGGATTTCTCCGTGTGCTCCTGATTAATCTTGACAATATTTTGATGGATTTCTCCGTGTGCTCCTGATTATTCTTGACAATATTTTGATGGTTTTCACTGGGTGCTTCTGATTATTCCTGACTAGACATCTGATGGTTTTCTCCGAGTGCTTCTGGTTACTGATGAGGAATTTATCTCTGCATGAAGGATTTTTTTACTTAATGAAGCATGTCATTTTTTATTCAAGGTTGCATATAATTAGTGAACTTCTGCTACTCAATCATTACTTGTAATATTTTTATCAGGCGGAAATTAAAAAAAAATTATCATTACTCAGTCAAATAATTTCTGAGAAATCTAAGAAGCACTAACAGGATGGACGAACTTCCTTCTCCTTGGAGTCTAGCGAAGCCATCGATCTATTTCGATCGTTAGTGAGCATCCCGCATCCCGCATAAAAGAACTAAATATTATTTACCTGCAAGTAACATGTGGCGACATCTGTTGTTGAAAAGCAGAACTACTTGCAAAAAGTACCTTTGAATGAGATAAATTAATTCTCGCTGATGAAATAATTAAAAAATTCTATTTAAGTAATATATCTAATTTAAAACTCTTAGTTTGCATCTGGCATTAGTCTCGGTAACTAATATGAATTCCGATTTAGGATCTGACGCTGTATCGAAACGTCATCACTGCAGATACTGTAGCAAGGTGTTTACCTTGAGAAAGAATGCTAAACGACATGAGAGAAGCGAGTGTAATTTGGGTCCTTGTCAAAAACCATTTCATTGCAGTCAGTGTCAGAAATCCTTTGGTAGAAGATATTACTTGGATAGACATTACAAGACCTGTACAATTAAGATGAATAAAGATAACGAAGACTGGGCTACAACATCGCGGAAGAGGAACGAAGGCGAAAAAGCTAATGCTAAAATTACTGATCTAGATCATGATAATAATTTAAAATTTAAAACAAACGAAGGAAGTTGTAACCACATTAGAAATGAAAATATATTTACTCCAATATCTAGTCGTCTCCATGAAAATGAGAAAGATGGAGAACCATCTGAAGCTTACAAGGTCGAAGACTTTGATGAATCATCTGAAGCGTGCATGATTGAAGATTGTGGTGACACATCTGAGGCTGACATGATTGAGTACTGTACTGAAGCACCTAAAGCAGGCAAGATCGAAGACTGTGATGGTGGTCTGAGACCAAAACGATGGAAACGACGTAATAAAATAAACTATCCTGATCAAGTTTGTGGTGCTGACATGATTGAAGACTGTGGTGACACATCAGAAGCTGGCGTGAACGAAGACTGTGCTGACACATCTAAGGCTGACATGATTGAGTACTGTGCTGAAGCACCAAAAGCATGCAAGAGCGAAGACTGTGATGGTGGTTTGAGACCAAAACGATGGAAACGTCGTAATAAAATAAATTATCCTGATCAAGCTTGTGATAATCACTGGCACGATGACGAAAGTGACCTTGAAGTTGGTGTTAAAACGATAGACACCAGAGATAATAATATTTATTATAAACATGCAAGGATGATGAACGCAGCAGAAGAGTTTGATTATACCTCATGGGAAGATCCTAACATATTGGTTGACAGGCTACGACTACTACATGGATCGCTTTGTGCAGGAAACTATTCGAACATTAAAGAAATATCCTTCATACTCAAAGAACTGAGGGAAGCTGGCTACATACAACAATGGTTTAAATTAAATGTATGTATATAAACTTGAAGATAAATTAATATATTTTCTTTCCAAATGGTATCTACCATTTATCGAAATCTGATTTCTAAATAAAACTTATAACTTAAAGGTGCAAAATACGTTACCACTGCCAGTCAAAATGTATACTAATAAAGACATGTTAGTAACCATGCCAAGTTCGATAAGAAAAGTAATTGGAATCAGTTGGAATCAATTGAAGATGGAGCTCTTGGAACAATTGGAGCCTTTTGAAGCATTTGGAGCCTTTTGGAGCTGTTGGAGCCATTTGGAGCATTTGGAGCCATTTGGAGCATTTGGAGCTGTCAAGCATTTGGAGGCCGTTTGGAGCAATTGGAGCCTTTTGAAGCATTTGGAGCCTTTTGGAGACATTTGGAGCATTTGGAGCCGTTTGGAGCATTTGGAGCAATTTGGAGACATTAGGAGCATTTGGAGCCGTTTGGAGCATTTGGAGCCATTTGGAGCTGTCAAGCATTTGGAGGCTGTCAAACATTTGGAGGCCGTTTGGAGCATTTGGAGCCATTTGGAGCTGTGTTAAGCATTTGTTGGTTATTGGAGCATTTGGAGCCTTTTTTTGGAGCTGTTGGAGCATTTGGAGCCTTTTGAAGCATTTGGAGCCTTTTGAAGCATTTGGAGCCATTTGGAGCTGTCAAGCATTTGTAGGTTGTTGGAGCTGTTGGAGCCATTTGAAGGCCGTTTGGTGCATTTGGAGCCATTTGGAGCTAAGAAGTAGTCGATGCACGTCTATGCAGGGCTAAATGTTTATAAGATTGCTGGCTTTCGCAAGTGATTCTGTAGTAGGATAGAAATTGTGTAATAAATATTATGTTTGTAAAAGACTTTGAGGTGTTTTATTTCTCGAACCTTACACTTTTCTGGTACTTTTTTAAAATTAAAGTTGATTTGTATCGGCCAGGGATCGAACCAAGGACCTTAGTCGATCTAATCAATCCGTATATAGATTACAAATTTATTCAATGAATTTTGAACTTTTTCCTGAATTTTTAGTTTAATTATTACGAATATTCCAAGATGTTGGTCTTGATGTCGGATAGGATGATGGTAGTAGAGGATTTAAAGTCTCTTAAGAATGTTGAACATGGTTTATTGAAATTATTATTTTTTTTTCATAAAATTAAATATTATTGTATCGATCGGGTATCGAACCAAGGACTGGAGCGGATCGAATCAATCTGTAAAATGATGAGTGATTTATTTAATGAATTATGGATTTTTTTTCCGCTTTTCTTGCTACATTATTACACGATTTCAAGATGGCTGCCGAATTTCAAGATGGTGGGGGGCTCCTCGGTAATAAATGATTACTACACTGTAGCGGGTTAGAATAAAATTATCCAGATGGAAATGTACTCCATAATACAAGTACACACACAATATGGTGTACTCCAGCAGGTGGTAGCTCCTGGTAGCATGTAATGAACATAAAATGTCGGATCCATGATGGTCGACAAGGACAAAGACAAATTTCAAGGACAAAGTCAAATTTCAATGTCACGGTCAAATTTCAAGGTCAAGGTCAAATTTCAAGGTCAAGGTCAAATTTCAAAATCAAGGTCAAATATTAAGGTCAAGGTCAAAGTTCAAGTTCAAGGTCAAAGTTCAAGGTCAAATTTCAAGGCAAGGTCAAAGTTCAAGGTCAAGGTCAAAGTTCAAGGTCAAGGTCAAAGTTCAAGGTCAAGGTCAAAGTTCAAGGTCAAGGTCAAAGTTCAATGTCAAGGTCAAAGTTCAATGTCAAGGCAAAGGTGCGGTGATCAGATAATTATACTACATGGTATTGACACACTCTAGCAGACGAAAACAAGATGGTGGTCTCCAGCGGATGAATACAAGATGTCGGACATGATGTCATACCAGTTGATGATATATACCTTGGTACTGGAGGTGGTAGATCAGTCTAGGTAGCTTTCATGGAGGAAGGATCAACCGTTTACTCTCGCCGGGAATCGAACCAAGGACGTACATCGATATAATCAAACAGAATTCAAATACGTTAATTTTTTGATGAATGTTGGAATTTTTTTCATTAAAATCGGATAAGAAATAAAGATTTTCAAGATGGCGTCCAAATTTCAAGATGGCGGACATGACGTCATACTAGGTGAAGATATGTATACTTTGACATAAGTGGTGGGGGTCAGTCTGCCTGCGTCCACTGAGAGGGAAGGATCGGTAGCCATTTTTAATTTTTTTTGCACTCGTCGGGTTCGAACCGAGGACTCCGAACTCCGTGTCTAAAAAGTATGTTTTTTTTTAATATTTTATTAAATTAATATTATTTAATTTTTTTTATAATTTTTTTAAAAAAATTTCATTAAAATCGGATAATAAATAAAAAAGTTAAAGATGGCGGCCGTAACGGAAATTGCAACGGTGACGTCATCATCCAATATGGCGGACAACACAATGCCGGAATTTTCTAGAAAACAAAATTATGTCATCCAAAATGGCGGATCCAAGATGGCGGATCAAAGATGGCTGCCGTGATTTAATTGTCCCGTTACGTTATGTCCCGTTACGTTATGTCCCGTTACGCTGTGTCCCGTTACACTCATCCAAGATGGCCGCCGTGACATCACAGATAGACGTGACGTCAGAGATGTGGCTCGGCACCAAGCACCACAGCCAGAAGCCAGCCGCAGGACCGGCTATCATATACTACTAATAAAGTTTAATTTTATGCCTGGTGTTATTAGTGGTTAGCAGCTACATATGTAGGTATATATTTTCTCTGGTTAAGTCATGGGCGTTTAGTGTTAAAATAATTTTTGTGAATTGCTACAACTGAATATTTCTGAGTAGAGTAAGACAGTGACGGACAAAATGTTGGTGAAAAAATTTCCCGTTCTTTCTCAAACGTGAACTAAACTTTCTGAAGTCACAACATATCTGTATTTTGAGGAGTAAATTCCATTTTTGAGAGAAAATGTATTGTTTTACTCCGCAAAAATTTCGGTGGATTGAAAAACCTAAAAAAAGCTCTAATTTTTTTAAAAAAAATTAAATACAAGCCTCTGGATCTGGAACTTGATCTCTGACACTGACAAAAACATAAATTTGACAACTTGAGTGAAATTCCTCCCCGGATAACGTTTTTTTACCAAAACAATTAAAATATATATGGCATTTCATTATTCCTAAAATCATACGAATATCTTACAAATGTATATAATACTTCACGAGTTTCTGAGTCCCACCTTAACCTCGCCAAAGACAATTAAGTAATATATTTAAAAAAAAAAATTTGAATAAAATCCACACCATTGTTTTACGATTCTTGCTAGAGAGCTACTTTCAGGCTATCGAGACGGATTAGACCACGTTATCAAAGATTTTTCCAATTTTTTTTTGTTTTTATTATAATTTTGAACTATTATCCAAATTTTTGGCATGTCAAGGCATAAACCATATCTCCCATGTGCTACTTTGTTTCAACAACATGTTTACTAACAGGCTTCAGTCGGTTAGCACCGCGAGGAAACAAATTATTGTCTACAACTATCATGATATTCACAAGTGTTGACTCTAGCAAGTTTTCAATGCTAAGTCCTATAGCCTTGTTAAACGTTTAAAAAATAATAACATGGAAGCTTTATTGCAAGCGGTATCAAAATATTTGATTTTTGCAAGATAGAAAGGCCTTATCTCACAACCCAAAAATAAAAAACTTATAATATTACAGATTTTACAAATCTACTGTTTGTTTCGCCAAAAGATTGCTAAACTGTAAAAAAAAATGTAGGTACTTTTTTCAAGGTAAGTCCTTGGAAACACAGTTGCCAACGATATCATTCGCTAAACTGGAAGGCAGTTCTATGAGCCATTATTTGTAGTTTTACGAAGCTCTGCCTTGCATGTTTTACAGGTGAAATCGTTGTGCAGATGAGTTTCCGGGGATTTATGCACGTCGAAGTACAAACGAAAAAAAAAAAAAAAAAAAAATTGTTGTCTGTAAAGTCAGTTTACGGACGATAGTTTAACGTGACAACGTCAAGACAAAACATTGACGAAATCGGAGCAGGCGTACAATGAGCGTAACGGGACACAGCGTAACGGGACACTTTTTCGTGCGTACAGCCAGCGTTCATCGATTTATTAGACGTTGTCACGTCAAAAAAAATAATGTTTGCAGTGTAACCAGACTGACGTCAGAACGAGCCACTCACCGCCGCGGACTAGCTGCCCCTAGGAGGAGGGGATACAGAGCCCCGGACTGCGAGGCGGCGATATGGTTCTCTCGGGGCCTCGGACCACCCCACTGTCCCCCTACACCCCCTCCCCCTCATGACCCCGCTGGTAGCGAAGCTGACGGGACTCGTCGGCTATCAGCGCTAAGCAGGCCGCCCGCCCGTCAGACCGCCGCCACCCGGAGAGCGCGGGCATTGTTACCCCCGCTGAGCGCGCCGGAGCTTGCGTCCGGCTCGAGACAGATGGCGCCACTGCAGCTGTGACAGTCGTGTCGTGAATTCACAGGGAGGGTCTTAACGACCTATAGTTAAGAGTCCCAGAAATTTCGCGGATTCCTCTGGCCTTAGGATAGAATCCAAAGTTATAGGTGTGCTCGACCCACGTTTACTTTCCCATTGGTTGATTTCTTAGCGAGAACATTTTTATCCTTGTTATTTGGCACTACCTGATTCGCATACTTCTCTCCTAGCTGGACATCGTTGGCTCACGGTCGTAGAGGGGCGTGTCCAGATAACTGCGGTCCAATCATGAACACAGTGCGACGGTGTGGAGGTTTGCATTCTAGCTTGCGACTAAATGAATGCGCGAAATTTCCGTGTCTCTACTTATAGTTAGAGACCGGAGAAATTCGTGGGGTTCAGTGACCTCTAGGATAGACTCCAATACCCTCTACACACTCGGGAAAATGCCAACTATTCATTGGCTGCTGACCTGTGAGTCGTCTCGCCTGGGTGGTCCGTGATTCGACACTTCTACGAGTGAGGGTCTCTAATTGGCCCTCAGTCCTTCAGATTAACAGTGAACCAATGACAGAAGCAGCACTAAGGTATAATTATTTGAATTTTAAGCATAACACGAAATGAATCCGCGAATTTTTCAGGTCTCTAATTATTGTTATATTATTATTGAAATGATTGTGAAGAAATTAAATGTTTAAAAACAAATTATAAATAAATAGTAAAAAACATTTTTTTTTAATTATTGTTTGTCAAATGTGTTTTTATCATCGGAAATGTGTTACCGCACCTACCTTGTCGCTTCTTTAATAACTGAAGAAAATGAATCTAGCAGATATATAAGAACTGTTTTCATAACGAAAAAAAAAACTTATAACGTCTGAAAATGTATCGCGCATCCTGACAATAAAAAATATCTTGATGCGTTTTTTATTATTAATCCTCTGCTATGCGATACTGATAGCACATATATTGCCTACGTTCGAGTTTTTTTTAAAAAAAAAAAAACCTTTGACAATCTATTTTTTGTTCAATACATTCTATCGTGACGCTCTTTCTATCTCGTTACTTTATTAGTATATTCACAGATGGCAGTGTAGTCGATGATTGTTTGCGAGTACAGGAAAACAACGTTGAGTTTCCATATGCAGATTTGTCGCTCAAACTCACAATGTTGTCTCAGTCTCAAACGCCAAGTGTTTTTTTTTTTCACGCCACAACCATTATTTTAGTGCTAAAATTGGAATTTTAAATCGATACCTCCCTTGCATGTATTGTTCTGTAAAAAAAAAAAATTGAATGATATTTCACCAAGTTTAATATAATGGATGCAAGAACTGCGTGACATTTTTATACCCACGTATTAAACTTAGTGAAAACCTGTTCTAGATTTTCGTTATAGAACAACAAATGCAATAGATGTATCGTTTGAAAATTGTATGACTAGCCCTTAAATAATAGAAATGACGCAGGGATAAATAAAGTGTGTGATACTTATTGCTTATTAGAAATGGATAGAGATAAATTATTTACATTTTCAATCACACTATTAACATAGAAATTAATGAAACCTGTAAAGATAATTGCATAAATCAATAAGTGTTTTCCACACGAATAAATAAATTGTAGATACTTTAAATAAAATAAATGTGGTAGCCTCAATCGTTAGCCGTTACAAAAACTGAGGAGTAGAAACACTAAAAGCAGAATTCCGTAGCATCACTGCTGAGTCATTTATATCTCTCCCCTGCCGTCTCTCCTTCCGGGCGTTACAACTGGCATATAGCATGCTACGCTACGTACCTATCCCCTCTCCATCTTCCCATTCGACCGCTAGTGCATGCGTTGGAGTGGCGTCGCCGCTGACGCACTCTCCTCCTATACCGGTTCCCCCACCACGTTTTTAACTGTTCCTCTCGTGCGATCGGAATTTTCGTAACGCTAGAAAATTGTAGCTCCCTCAGCAAAGAAGTTTCACTTCAAAAAGAAATAAACATGGCCTGAATGGTGAGACGCCATCTTGTTTTTGACAGCAACAATTTTTTTCCGTTGCATATTAAAACTTTGGGTATCGTTAAGGCATAGTGTATAATTTAATTGACTATATGAAGTGAGAAGTGACTGGTTGCTACAAATAGGTTACCCCTTGTAAAATCATTGGCATTTAGAACTTAATTGTTTTTGTTTTGTTTTAGGAATGACTAAAACTGAAAAGATGCTGTATACACTATTTTAATTTCCTTTATAAACCTCTTTGCATGTAAAATATGCCTTCAGGTAGGTAAATGTTCAATTTTAAATGATAAACAATTTGTTATGCCATAAAAACTGGTGAAATCAATGAGGCGTGTTTCTGTTTCTATCTCTTCACCTTAAGGTTCAGCTACACGCGACATGTTGGAGTTTTAGTAATTAATATTTTCTTTCTAAAGTTACAGTTCTTTAGATGCGTTGAGGGTCATATTTTAGTATACAACTGAATTTGCGTACATCACGCAACGTAAATTCAACAGATGGAAGTACAGTGCGCAAGCGCGTTTCCATCACACTTACGAGCCGAAGTCGTCAAAATGGCGGACCGGCGCTCGGCGTGTGGCAGCATGCAACCGTATATATTCGCTTTCGTGAACACTGTGGGACGTACTGAGGATATTGGTGTGCCACATTTTGATGTTAGTGAAACTTACTCCAAATACACTTAAGAAACTTTAATACATAGTCATAACCCGAAATAATATAAACTTTAAAGATCCTACTAATATTATAAACGCGAAAGTTTGTAAGTATGGATGTTTGTTACTCTTTCACGTAAAAACTACTGAATGTATTTGAATGAAGTTTGGCCTACAGCTAGCTTATAACCTGGATTAACACATAGACCCCACATGAATATGAAATTCCATCCCTAAAGGAGTGAAAAAGTGATAATTTCATTTTATAACAGAAAAAATCATAGGTCTTAGACATACAAATAGATAGTGAGTGTCATTTCTCTATATCTGACACACGATCATACACATAGTAAGGTCTGGCAAATTAATAATTTTCACCTTGGTGAGACCAGTCCGCTTAGAGGCGCTAATAACAGTTTTGTTCTTAACTTCGTCAATAGATAGAGTTGCCTTCTTTTGATGCGTTTGTCATGTCTTTAATTTTCGTTTGTTTGTGCCGTATGCGTTCCTATACCATTCATCCGATTGCGATGAAATTTTGGTGATTTGTTATGCGCATGCCCATGAAGGTTACTGAGACGGTATAGCTATTTTTCAATAGTTGGAGCACGAACAGTGTCAAAAAATGTGTTTATTTCATTTTATATAGCGGCACTTAGTCGGTTTTGTTGTTGTATAAGTGCGCACGCATGACACAATTTATATATTTATATATATATATATATATAGAGTGAGATAGAGACGGAGTGATAACTTGAGATGGAGCGAGGTATAGAGAATGAAATGGGTTAGATAAAGAGATAAACCTATAGATGTATAGAGCTATATAGAGACTTATATATAGAATTTATAGAGATAGTGGGAAGTATATATGTAGATATAAAGAGATAAATAGAGATAGAGAGATAGATGTATAAAGATGTAGGTAGAGATAGTTAAATATATGTTTAGAGAGATGGATAGATGATTTTAATATGTGTAACTACTTCAAACATATTACAAAACAAAACTGATTGAGGCATTGCAATGCATGCCGAGCATTAGCTTGATAATGGAATCTTTTCAATATTAGTAATATCCTATTTTTCAGCTTTTTTCTACATTGCTTTATAAAGTCTAAATTACATACAGAGCAGGCAAATATCTATAAACTGGCAGAACAACGTCTGTCGGGATCTGAAAGTGATATAAATTAATTTTCACACTTGACATTAAAATTAAGGAGACAATTACTAACTACACCCTGTGTTCAGCCCGGGCAACGCCGGGTATTGCAGCTTGTACATATATATATACATATATATACATATATATAATAAGCCAAGAAAAAGGTTTTTTCCCAAACTTGGTGTCAATGACACCAAGACTGAATAAAGCTACGTAAATCATTCCATTATATTATGCTGATAATTTATATATTTTCCAACACTAAATTTTTTTTTTTTTAATATTGTCACCGTTTAAAAAAAAAGTAGAATACCGTAACTTAATATGTCACCTCTCAAACTCTTTCTGTAACATTACATTTAAGGAATTTTGCATTTTCTTCTTTAGAAATTTAGAATTTTAAGTTCATGTTTACTAGGTTGACCAGCAAATTTGCAGTGATTGGGGAAGGCTGAGCTATGCATAAACTCAGGACTGCAAACTCTCACAGCTGACCCAACTCCCTTGATTGCTTTACAGGTTTGACGTAAGAGCCGAGTGTAGGCTTCAGTCCTGTTCTGAAAGTTTGGTGTATGAAATGTAATTAATCAAAGGCGGGGCTATTGCATCACAGAACAGATAGAAAACATATGGCCACAGAAACAATCGTAAATCTCTTGCATTACTTGTACAAAGTTATTTACGCACAACATGATATGCATTATGCACGGAAAGAAGTATCAAAGGCCCACAGATGGAATAACAACATCGATAGAAAATATTACAAACACTAGGGCTGAACACAAAAGTCCGTGTTTGAAGCTCTAGATGCTTATTCAAAATATGCATCGTTGATCGAACAAGTCTATAACATAGAGATGGATTAAATGCGACTAGAAGATAGGTATTATTAAATAAATTCATTTAGCAAGAATAAATCTTTGCACAATACTTGCGTATATAGTGTGTGCTCGCTTACAATGACTATCGCAACACATTCACTGCATTCATTACGACCAAGACTATATGGCATTTGAAAACATTAATGTTACAAAAAAAATTGGTTGTCTGTAAAGTCGGTTTACGGACGATAGTTTAACGTGACAACGTCATAACAAAACATTGATGAAATTATCGCATACTTTTATGAATAAAATTGAATCGTTTTTATTGAATTATCACTATTTTGTATGTATACAAAGAAGGAGTAAAATTAAATCTACAATTTAATTGATAAATTTACTTTTATTTGCACTCAATTCAAATATGTTTATTACTTTAACGAACAGATTATTTTAACTATATATTTTATACATGTTTGCTATTTAACTTCTTCCAATCTGTGTTATTCTGTTAAGGATAGGACGATGATAGGAAAAGTAGGAAACGAATGGGAGTGTTTCAAGTTTAATGTGCCTCGAAAAAGTCAAATCGATGGTTGTTCCAATCGAGTGGAAGAGAGATGGATGCGGCGCAAGCGTACAATTAGCGTAACGGGACACAGAGTAACGGGACAATGTGCGTAACGGGACACTTTTTCGTGCGTGCAGCCGGCGTTCATCGATTTATTAGACGTTGTCACGTCAAAAACTAAGTCTGTCTCTGCCCCTAACAGCATTACGTGCCAGATCACAACCTTACACATTTGTGAACCTACAACTGTGTCTTTACACAGGCTGATGGTTCTCTGCACACCTCTGTCTCATACAAACCTCCATTCAACAGGTAACCGGGGTGCCTCCAACGAGAACAATATACCCAGTCATTAAAGAAATTTATACGGACCAGTCAATTCATTACCTCCAGGTAAATAAAATCTTTAAGGTTCTCTAACGGGTGCGAACCATTATCACAAAACACCTCAACGTGCAACATGTACTTCCTGGCAACGTTAAAGCCTTGGCGTTTATTTGACTAATATATATTTCTATACATAATTTAAACACCGTTGCCACAATATTCGCCTGTGCACGTTTTCTGTGCTCGCGGGTCAGATGTGTTTTACAAACGTTATTTTCTTTTAGGTTTTTACATGTAACAATGAATCCTGTCCCAGCAGCAAATTTTTATTCATAATTTATTAAGCCTCAATGTTATAGAATGACATTTTTTTCATAGCATACATTAAACAGTATGAAGCTTTTTCAAAATGTTTACATTTATCTTAATATATATAAATCCAGTGTCCTGATGTTTGTTTCCAGTGAACTCTTCACCAAGTCAACCGATTTCGATGAAAATTGGCATTTATGTGTAATTTTTTCCAACTTGTGAGATAGGATAATTTTTATTTCGATTAATGGTCTTAATAATTTATAATTAATAATAAACTGATTATCAATGTTGATTGGTGTTTAAGCCCGGGAAACAGTGGGTACTTCGTCTCCATGACAACGTTGCGTGCTCGAGAGTCGGGAAACCATCGGTGCTATTCGTTTTTTCTTCGGTACATTGCAAAGCATTTTATTAAATTTTTGTCAAAATTAATTAATTTACATTTTATTGCATTTATCATAACTGTAAATAAGAGATTTGGTCTCATTTCCCCCCCCATTAATACAACCGTGCGAAGCCGGGTCGGGCAGCTAGTAATTTAATATATTTGCCTTTTCGGGAGGAAAAAAAAACATTTTTGTTACTATCAACACAACGGAAAATACCTTAATGAACCGTAGTTGCAATAAAGCCTACCCGAGAACGAGGAGTGGGGCGCTCAATACCCTTACCACGTACCACTATCGAGCGCTTCACTCCGGAGCGCTTCTCTCTGACGAGTCAGCGCGTCGACTCATTTGTCTAAGTAATTGCACTCGCCACGCTTCATCAATACAGGAACATCTGAAGACTCACGCCCGTCTGGGGACAAATAAAAGCGCCCATTATTTTCCGCCACGTTTTAAAAAACCTGCGGTCCAAGGATGGTTTTAGAGCCGCGGAAAAAAAAAAAAAAAATTGCCGCCATTAACGTGGTCTTGCCGGCGCTGTGGAAAGCTTCTCCTGACGACGAGAAGTGTAATGCTGGAGATAAAGGATCCCCGTCGTGATAATGTGTTCCGCAAGTTTCCGTTCCCGCGGGGAGGAAAAAAAAAACCTCACGTTTAATGTTGAGAACCTCTTCAAATATTCTTTGTAAAACATTCAGGATGCTTTATCATGGAGTGTGAAAGTAGGTGAGCAAAACTTTTGTTAAAACCCGAGGTTTACAAAAAAAAATAGCTTTGCATAATGTAGAGAAATTTCCCCAATCTTTGACAGAAAAATTGTTGTCATTAAAACCATACCTTTTTTTTAATGGTCGTATGTTTGCGGGCATGTGGTTTTACTTCACTAAAAAAAACGTGTCGTGCGTTAAAAAGTTAACTTTTTATAACGTTACCTTATTGGATATTGTCATTTAAAGTATTTTTTTAAAAGTTTATGAAATACTTAGTAAAAATATGTATGTGTGAGCAAACTATCTTTTTAAACAGTGAATCTGTTTGAGACAGTTGTCAAATGTTTTTTTTATAATTTTCGAAATTTCATACTTAATAATGTCTACTTTAAAAACTGTAAACAATTACTTGCCGATATTATTAGAAAAAATATATTTTTTTAAGTTGTACTTATTTAGACGCATTATGAAAAATTTTTTGAAAGTGAATGTTTACGATGCGCACGCACTCATACAACGAAATTGTCACAGAATGAAAAAAAAATCTACAAAAAAACAAAAAGGCTACCTACAAACAAAAAAAATTTATATGTGCTTTTAAATATTATGCTTTAGTGATTGATATCGAATACTGAAATAAATAATTTCAAACATTTATTTACTGTTAATGTTAGTTATATAGATTGTGTTTATAAACTTTTACAAATGTGTTTCCTCTACCACTCCAGCACTCTTTTACCTCTACTTTCTTCCTTACCAAGGTACCTAACTATTCCTACCGTGCGATCATAAATTCCGTAACGTCCGAATATTGTAACCCCCACAACAAAGCAGTTTCACTTCAAATTTCTCTTTGTCTCAATTAACTTTGGTTCGCGCCTAACGCCACAGGTGGCAGCACCGTGGTTACACACTTCAATCCCATACGACTTGCGTCCCGTTCAGTGAATGCCTTACGGAAGCCTTTCTTCACAGACGAGAGAGCCAAACGCCCGATCGATAAACTTCGGTTTTTTTTTTGTTCATTGTAAAAGGTTAGCTTAGCTACATTATAAATACTTTAAAACATTGTGGACGGTTGATTTGGTTAGGATAGCTACATTAAAGATACTGTGAAATCATGTAAACAATTTCCTAGACCTGGATAGCTACATATTAAAAAGTTATTTGCTAAGCAACCATAAAATTATTTTACAGTATTTTTAATGTAGCTATACTTACCTAATATAACCAACCATCCACAATGTTTTAAAGTTTTTATAATGTAGCTAACCTATCCTAATCGACCGCAAAATTTAATGCCACACCGGTTTATACAATGAGATAGAACGGAAAAAAAAGCTAGCATGAACTTCGGGGAACTTCGGGTGTAGCTCTCTTGTCTGTGAAATGAAGGCTTCCCAATGCCTTATACCGAGAGAAGATATGTTTACTCATTAAAATAAATGTGTGCGTGGAGTCCACGCGCGACAGAAAAAAATTTCTTGCTTATTAGTCATAGATAGATATAAATTATTAATAATATTTAATAGAACAAGAAATTACAATTGAAAATAATGACACGGGTATGATCTCAAATGAAATAACACTTTTACACACGAATAAGAGATTGTATAATCTTTTAAAAAAAATTCTACAATTTTTTTTTGTCCATTTAAAACAATCTTTGATTTTACATAGTTCTTAAGTTTGAAGCTTGCCGAGTATTAGGTAGTTTATGCAGCTTAACTAACTCTCTAAATGGGCGTGTGTAGTCTGAGGTACGTATCTGGCATGTGAAAGTGACAACATGGCATGCGAATAGGACCTAGCTGAGTGCTACATTGTTGAGCCAGTCACCCCCAGCTACACTCCGATCAAGAAATATTGACGCCTCTCAGTTAAACTTAACACATTTACACACTCGTGGGCTCGTAACTATAATACGGTGTGTGATTTAGCTAACCAAATAATAATTCTTGTCAAATAATTACCCATGACAAACTGAAATGTAAAAAAAAAACATTATACCAGCAGAAATATTAAGTTACGCAGCTAACACAATACAAATATAACACAAGTAGGGGAACCTGGGGCAGAAAGGGAAAACGAGGCATGACGGGGTATCACGATTTTATCGTCAATAACGTGCTGCCACCTGTTATGTGTAGACGGAACTTAAACTCCAAAGTGAAACAGAGCGCCACAGCGTATCCGGAGCCATCTTGTTGTTTGCAGTTCGTTAGACTGTGTGTTTTGCAATGTTTACGTGATATTCCAGCCAAGGTAACTAAATATAGTTAATAATTTTAAATTTATACTTATACTAATTAAAAAGTGCATGTCTTTAGCGACAATTTATGAATGCCATCTAATGTTTTAGATAAGTACATTTTTAGCTAGAAGGTTGTAACCAAAAATGTTTCTCAAGGGGCAAAACGGGGTACCTACTACCCCATTTTGCCCCATGTTTGTTTAACTAAATACTGAAATTGCAATTTGTGATATTCTGCATAGATTATTTATTCTAAAAAATCTACTTATATAAAATGTACAAATCAGTGTCTCTGAAATTCTAAGGCATCCTGAAATTTCTCTTCGAAAACCTGAAGCTACATCGGCGGTACGTGCAATGGGCTTCAATAAAGTAGCAGTATCGAAGTTTTTTGATCTCTTAACAGAGGTTGTTGACAAATATGGCCTCACTGCAGATAAAATTTATAATGTTGATGAGACGGGAATCACTGTTAATCCCAAAGGTCATTCCAGAATTATTTCTCAGAGGGGTAGACGGCAGGTTGGTACTGTGACTTCAGCTGAAAGAGGGGAAACTGTAACAGCAGAAATTTGTTTTTCGGCTGCTGGTGTTTATATACCACCTATGCTAATCTTTCCTAGGAAAAGGATGCAACAAGAGTTTCAAACAGGACTACCTCCTGGATCATGGGCTGAGGTTGAAGATAAAGGATGGATCACAAAGGAATAATTTATTTCATGGTTTAATAAATTTGTTATATTTTCTAGAGCATCCAAACAATCACCAGTGCTTCTCTTGCTTGATGGGCATGCATCTCATACTAAAAACCTTAAACTAATTTATTCAGCCCGGGAAATTGGTGTTAATTTATTGTGCTTTCCTCCTCACTGTTCCCATAGTCTACAACCACTATATGTATCATTCATGAAGCCCCTCAGCAAGTATTACGAAGATGAAGTGAGGAAATGGTTGTGTTCTCATCCTGGACGCGTAGTGACGTTATTTCAGCTTGCATCTCTGTTTGGTTCAGCTTACTTGCAGGCTGCAACTATGTTGACTGCCATCAATGGTTTTCGGAAGACTGGGATCTGGCCTGTTGATAGGAATGTGTTCACTGAAGTAGATTTTCTTCCTGCAGATCCCACTGACATAGGTTTACTAGCTGATGGTCCTAGCACTGTACCACCTCTGCCAATTCCTCCCACAGATGACCCTCAAGAAGGGTGCTCTAACTCGGCAGATGCAGAACTCCAAACAGCAACTTCAACGCCCTTGCCTGAAACATCCTTTCAAAGTAGAGCTATCTCTCCACTTTCCCAGATTGTTCTCCTGAACATGTTCTACCTGTCCCCAAAGTAGTACAAGGCAAAAAGAGGAAAACACGTAAACGGGGAACAACAGCAATTTTTACTGCATCTCCCTATAAAGCAGAATTACTAGTCATCCAGAATAAAAAGACCAAAAAATTGGCACGAACAAAACAGAAATAGCTCATTTTAGATGAGCGAAAAAAGAAAAGAAAGAAAAACATAAAGTCTCCTCTCCTCAAGTGCTCAATAAATGAGAGTGAAGAAAGTCAAGATGACGATGGTGAGTGCCTGTACTGCAATGACTTTTATACTAAGTCAAATGAAGGATGGATATGTTGTTCAAGATGTTTAAAGTAGGCTTACAATTCGTGTGCTGGTAATGACAGTGATGATGACGAAGTGGTTCACATCTGTGAACCCTGTGCACACTAACTGCCATAAATTTATGTATTTTCATTCAACATAATTGTATGCTCTTATTTAATGCTTAATGTTAACTATATATTAAACTTATTAAACTTATTTAGAAAATTCAAATTATTGGTTTCCAAATTAATTATAACTATACCCCATTTTGCCCCATACTAGGGGCAAAATGGGGCAAAATGCACTTTCTTATTTAATGATGATTATTAAAATAAATTGTAATTTTTAATTTTCAATTTATGATTTAGTTATTCTTCATAGACTAAAGTATCATTTTCACATCAAATTTGTAACATTTCTAACTACTTTTATTACCTTCCAACCATTAGATACCCCATTTTGCCCCAGGTTAAATAATAATACATACATGAAAAAAAAAACATATTTTCTTGCGAATATGGCCAGTGGCGCGGTGCACAACAATAAGCTGTAACCCCGTTGTGTTGCCCTCTGCCCAAATACTCCCTAGAGTCGGGGTGGTGTTAGGCGCAGGCGGGTCCCTACTATCCCTGCAGCATGGCGGGGTTCAACCTGAGCCGCACTCCGCCACGTGGAGCCCGCTCAAGGCTGCTCCAGCGATCACCGCCCGCACCAACGGCCCCGGAGTGGGGATAGCGCGAAGTCCACCCCCAAGAAACTACCGCGCACATGAAAGTGCACAAGTGTGCAAATGCGCAAGTGCCTAAAGTGCGCGACAGTGAAAGAGAACGAGAGAGCGAGAGAGCAGGTTCCCCCACAAAATAAAAAAGGTTTTTCCCCTCCAACTCTCCCATTCCCCCCCCCCTAACCAACCTAGTTATTTCCCCTCCTCATTACCCTGTGCCCCCAAAACCTACCTAGTTATTCTCTCCCCTCTTCTCCTGGTTCCAACCCCCAACCCTTTATCTAACTATTTCTCCTCTTTCTCTCCCGGTTCACTCATACCCCAACCGGAGCTAGGTATTTAATAATATTGTAGCGATAAACAAAATCTATCAATATACATTTGCTTAAAGCAATATATATAATCCAGTAATCTGTTATTTTAAAAAAATTTATAAGATGTTACAGTGACGAGGTTTTGAACCGCATCAGAAACTACCACTTAAGTATCGCAACTGCACACTTTGCCGTAGCGCTACCGGGACGTTCTTATTTTCGGAAGGAGACTAAACTATATTACCATTGTGAAGCAGTTTAATTACGCATTTTAAAACTTGCGATTAGCCTACTTCTTTCTGTGATTATTTTAGTTTACCAAAAATATTACAGGGTAGTTTTACTACTATAATAAAGTCTCATTTGGCATACCATTACGTTAGTTACGTCCCATAAATGTTAACAAGAGTGACTATATACTGGTTTATATTGCTACACGTGGGTCCACCATCTTGACAAATCCGGCTCGTAGGTATAGCAGAAAAAAAGAACACGTTCTATTACGGTTTTGGCTAAGACTTCGCGTAATAAAACTTTGGTCATGTGTCGTTTTGCCTAAAGGCGTTTTGCCTATTTTAGGCAAAACACCTTTAGGCAAAACTCCGTTAGGCAAAATGCCGTTAGGAAAATCGCCATTAGGCAAAACGGTTGGCCAAATAGGAGATAGGCAAAACACAGTTAGGCATAACGCCGTTAGGGAAAACGTCGTTGGGCTAATCGCCATTACGCAATTCGCCGTTAGGTAAAACGCTTTTTCCTCTTTTAGGCAAAACGCCATTAGGCAATTCGGCGTTAGGCAAAACGCCTTTAGGCAATTCGGCGTTAGGCAAAACGCCTTTAGGCGAAATGACTTTAGGCAAATCGACTGTTACTCAAAACTTTTATACCCCGAGCCATACCCATTGTGTTACCTACACGAGAGCAGGCGCGCTAACTAACAGAGAATAGGTATGAAAGCTGCTGCCAAGGAAATGGGTGTCGTTGTGAGTTTGGCTTAAGCAAAGCAACCAATGGGTTACAAGACGATTAAAAACTGCTTTAGAGACCTGTCAAGAGTTCGAGACAAGTTACGTGGCACGGACTGTGTCCATATTGGGTCCATGGTCTCCGCGGGCGCGCGCTAAGGGATGCTGTGTGCGGCGCCACCACCCTTATCTCCGGAGTTAAGGGGAAGTGGGTGCAGGGAGGGGAAGAGGAATCGTGGGCCTGAATCACGAGTCCCAAGTGCGCACAACCCCCACCCTCTATCCCTTAACCGAAATCCCCGCAAGGGAGCTTTGTACACGCGTGCGTGACGACACACAAACCACCCCCTCACCCCCAGCCCAGGAAAGAAATACGACCCACCGATAAGGAATATGATATATTTGTTTCCCCGCCGGCTTTCTCGCCCTTTCATTTCCCGGAGAGACTTCCTTGGCGAGCAGGAATGCGAATTCAAGGGCCTTTTGACAGAAAAAAAATTATAATTCTCTACTTAATGACTTCTTTTCTCAGTTGTATAAAGTTGTTCTCGGGGCATGCCACAAAGGGTTCAAATAGACGCCTAACGAATATGCGCAAAAATGTTAAAAAATATACATTCACTTGAAAATTCCCCCGTTAAAAATGAATTATCTAATTTAGTTTTAGCAAAACAAAATTTTTAATATCTTAGATTGTGGTAAATATGCATTGAAATTAAATCTTTAAAGTAACATGCATACTTCACCGAAATCATCAAATCCGTTGACAGCGAAAGAATATACTGTTTGTAAAAATGTTAGTAATAATCATGTGTTGTTGCTTATAAAACTGACTTTTTAATGCCTGGAATGTTGCTGTCTAAGGTTGCGTCTATTATAAGGTGAATATTATTGCATAGTCCCGAAGCGTTTATAGTTGTTGCAATCAATTAAACCAACGCCTGTGAATATGGACACAGTAAAATAAAAGCCCCCCTAACTATAAATAAACAATATTTTACTTTACGTCTCATTGATTCACTTCGCACCGGTAAAATAATACACTTAAATAAAATATAACTACAGGTAAACACAAAAATCTGACTGACTAGAATACATACATAGCCTAGTAAAGAGAGCTGTAATGTTTGATACACTTAGGTCATTATAATTTAATTCTTTTACATTGACTATTTAAATTATGGGAAAAAATGATGTAATATTCTTTTAAATCGGTTTTTATTATTTATGTGTGAAATTCATACAAATGTAATTAATATATTTTCACTGGAAAGAAATATTTCTAAATCATGTTTTAACTCCACAAAAAAGACAAACATTAAATATTCAGATATGTTTAATCACTTTAACGGATACATTTTCGAGAAAACAATTTTAATAAAGCAACACATCTACCCGTAATTTAAGTTCAATTTCAGTCAAGAACTATTTCTCTCGTATTCTGTCTCTCAACTTCAATAAATTATGATTATGTACTACTAGCTGCAGTACCCAGCGTTGCCCGGGCTGAACACATGGTGAAAGGGAACTGTTTAGAGATCAGATGTAGTTAGTAATTGTCTTCTTAATTTTAATGTCAAGTGTGCAAAATAATTTATATCACTTTCAGATCCCGACAGACGTTGTTCTGCCAGTTTATAGTTATTTACCTGGTCTAATCTCTATAAAGCAATATAGAAAAAAAAACTGAAAAATAAGGGATTACTAATATTGAAAAGATTCCATTATCTAGCTAATGCTCGGCCTGCATTGCAATGCCTCATTCAGTTTTGTTTTGTAATATGTTTGAAGTAGTTACACATATACAAATAATCTATCCATGTCTCTAAATATATATTTATCTCTATCTACATCTAGAGTCCTATATATCTATGTATCTCTCTATCTGTGTTTATCTCTTTATATCTACATATATACCTCACACTATCTCCATGTATTCTATATGAAGGTACTGATTGCTTCGTTGTTAATATCACACGGGTGTTTTTTACTTGTATGGGAAAATTAAGAATGATAAGGCATCTAGTGCGTGGCAACAATGTTAATAGGCAATAGGAAATAAACTTCTAGCGCCTGCGGCATTGTCAACACACACTTCGTACGTGTACTGCATGTTGTATCTAACCCCCTCCAACGCATTTGATTCTAAATTGGACTTTTAGTAAGGATCCCTAATGTTATTGATAATATAATATAGCCTATAGCCTTCCTCGATAAATGTGCTATCCAACACTGAAAGAATTTTTCAATTCGGACCAGTGGTTCCTGAGATTAGCGCGTTCAAACAAACTCTTCAGCTTTATAATATTAGTATAGATAGTTAAACCTCAGTAATTCCTATTATTATTATAATATTTAAATTGTTTATATTCGGTGTGGCTTACGGATTACTTTATATTTGCATTTTATCAAAGTTAGCACGACACCCCTTAGAACTTGACTTCTCGCACCCAAACTCACTAAATGAGTTCGACCTCGAAACGTCGCCCTTGACATATAAAACTAATTTTTAAAATAATGTCAACCCATCGAATTACGAGGGTTGTTTGAAAAGTTTCCGACCTCAACATTAAGACGGCAGCACAAGTTAACAAAAATTGAAAAATGTGTTTGCGCATGCTTTGAATATACTTTCTGAAATTCCAGCCATTTTGGAAGTGCAGTGATTTTTTAAAAATCGTTTGTCTTTGTCTCTGCAAAATAGTCGTTTAAAAAAGTGATGGTCTCTTCATTCGACAAAATTCTCTAACTTCCGAGCGCAATTGGAACCAAAAAGGTCACTTGGGTATATATATGGTGAGTAAGGAGAGTGGTCAAGAAGTTCAAACTGCTATTCGTATATCTTCGTCACGGACACCTCTGAGGTGTGAGCTGGCGCATTGTCTTGGTGAAACAAAAAATTTTGTTTCTGCAAATGTGACATTTTTCTGCTATTTCTGCCTTCAGATTGTCAAGTAATGAAGCATGGTATGCTCCTGTCATGTATTTTTTTCTTATTTCAAGCCGCCACCACCACCACTTTCCCTGCCAAATGAAAGGTATTTGCCTTTTTTGGAGCTGATTCCCCTTCGCAGTTTTCGTTGTCATAAACGTTCATCGTCACCCAAGCTGGTACGGCCATATTTGAATTCAGCTACCTAAAATACCAAAGTGGTAAATGTTGGTGCAGTCTCAGTACACAGCGTCCAACTCCTCTTTAATTTGCTTAAAAAACAAATATTCATAGACAGCTCGATGCTCAATTTGTTCATTTACACAACATTTCTGGACGCGAATCACACGTATTTTCCTCACCCGCCACTAGAATTCTCTGCCGCATCAGCTACGTCAACCAATGAATCATTTGATTTAAAGATTTAAATTGTAAACTGTACAATAAATCGGCTCCGAAAAAAAATTCCATACCCAAACTTTGGACCTATTTTTGACATTAAATTTTATTAAAATTTCGGCCCATCTTGTCAAAATAAACCAAACCGTTATAATACTATAACGTTTCCCTTTGTCTGCGTGAAATGTGGTGAGCGGACGCGAATCACACGTAGTTTCCGCGCCCGATGCTAGAATTCACTGCCGGAGCAACTACGTCGATGTTTCAGAGGTTTTAACTGGAAGTATCGACTTTCGACAGTAGGCTATTATCGACCAACTGGGACAGTATTTTTTTCAAAGCCATCGACCGATTGGCATGCGTGACATGTCCGATGTCGACATTCCTGCACGTGTCTCGACAGCGGAGGCGCCGCAAGCAAAAGAAAGGAGTTAATAATAGAAGCCGTACCTTTCCGGGCTCTCATCCTCTCATGGGTGAGTGTTTCTGGACCCATGGGACGAGCTCCCTTGCTGGAAAACCCTCCTCACAGCACCCCTCTTCCTGTTTACACCAACCCCTAACCCTCGGAGAAGTACTCGCAAGCACGTCACGTCCGAGCAGGACTTTGAAAACTATTGCCGTCTCGCGGTCGGCCACACTTGATATTCTGCCTTTCGCGAATACTTTGGTCATGGATGGTGAATGATGGCGACTAAAATTTAACTGTTTGCTAGGCTGAGTCCAAGGGTGAAAGGCACAGTCAACTGTCTGGTCAGCCGTGTGAGCTAACGGGTTCATGGGTGGTGGAGATGCTGGGGATGGGTAGCCTGAAACCTCTAGTCATGTACCTGGGGCCCTAACAGCTTCACCGATCGCGATCGGAAGGAGTGCATCTCCTTCTGGCCGAGGAGTTTCGCCTCTGGAATCGGATCTGGGTTCTGGCCTTACTGGAGCTGGGGGTTCTGGACAAATGTAGCCTGTCATGGGCCAGTACAGCTGGTCGGTGTGGGCTGGAGGTGGGCTCACTCGGGGTGTTCTCACAACTTAGAAACACACAACATAGAAACACACAAGATAGAATCTTCTAAGCTATGCCTGTTCTAAGCTGTGTGTTTCTATGTTATGACGTTTCTAAGTTATGTAGTTCTGCGTTGCGTGTTTCTGAGTTAAGTGTTTCTAAGTTATGACAGTTCTAAGTTGCGTGTTTCTAAGTTGCGATAGTTCTAAGTTATTACGTTTCTAAGTTGTGTGGTTATGCGTTGCGTGTTTCTAAGTTACGTGTTTCTATGTTATGGCTGTTATAAGTTGTGTGTTTCTAAGTTATGACTGTTCTAAGTTGTGCGTTTCTAATTTATGACTGTTCTAAGTTGTGTGTTTCTAAGTTATGCGTGGTTCCCGGCTCACTCCTCACACAAGAGCGCCCCGGTGGGGTAGTCTTTCACGTAAGGGAGGATGCCTCCTGCGTCCTGGTCCTTGTACTCATTAAGTATCTGAACTTTTAAAACGACTGGAGCTCACCAAGATTCCACCTTTCAAAGGTGCACATGCTTGGACCCAGTCTGAATCCTTCATGCAGGCGGAGATGGCCTGATAACATGTTTGTTAATCCAGGGTGAGGGTGGAGGCAATACAGACATTTCAGTGCGGCATTCGTTCGACGTGACTGTATTTTCCCGTCTTAGACGTCAAGAATAGCCTGATTCTTCACTGTCAGCTCTAAATTGTTGCAAACGAGCGATTCCAAAAGTGTCTTTCCATCAACTGGCAACCTTCTGGCTTCATGTGATCCACCTGTTTTAAAAATTCTTCATTGGACATACGCCATTGCTGGTTACGCTGTGTGTCATTTGGAACCCTCAATAATGGACAAAACATTATGTAAATGCAAACACACAGAAAAATTCCAACCATAGCCAATGCCGAAAGTTAAATGTATAAACAGCACAAGTTATTTCGTAAAAAAAAATTAGCCAGAAAAAATATCACAGCACAGACGAACGCAATGGGAAAACCGCGACGATACATTGAAAAAAAAGTTATTAAAGATTAAAACTAATTTTGTACAAAGTAGGACCCAACAAACAAAACCAACGATGATAATAACCATTTAATCTGCACAAAACAACGATAACAGCACAAATGAGCACAGTTGCAGCTGTGTCAGTTTTGTTCGTCTGTTCTGTGATACTTTTTCTCTGACTTATTCTTTAAACGGAATTTTTTGTGCTGTTCATGCATTTAAATGTTGACATAAACTGATTTGGCTTGTGGTATGTGTGTATGCGTTTTCATCTGTTTTGTCCGTTGTAAAGGATTATCTGCGGCACACAGAAAACAAAAGTGTAATACATAACTTTAGTCATTTCCAGACAACCCAAAAATGTTTATGTTATTTTTTTCTCTGGGACACTTTTCCCTCGTCCGCCCTCAGGCAAAGAGGAGAAGGGTTTCTGCAAAACCTCGAAAAAAAATTAGATCAAAACCCTTCAAAGGCCAACGGGGTCGGTCATCGTCTCTTAATTACCCTGAGACCGACGAGACTTTCAGTTCATTGCTTATCCAATTACATTTATCACTCCCCCAACCCTTTCATCATCCACCCACCCCCGGCCATGTCAGACAACGCAGTGGACGGTACTGTCAGATATAGAATAAAAATAACCCATAATATGACTGCAAGAAAGCACACTCATACTGAAAGAATTTATACTGTTTATTATCTTCAGAGGCTTGAAACAACTTAAAAAAAATTGTTTATCTGTAAAGTCGGTTTACGGACGATAGTTTAACGTGACAACGTCATAACAAAACATTGATAAAATGATTGCATAGTTTTATGAATAAAATTGAATAATTTTTATTGAATTATCACTATTTTATATGGATACAAAGAAGTGAAATTAAATCTACAATTTAATTGATAAATTTACTTTTATTTTCACTCATTAATTCAAATATGTTTAATACTTTAACGAATATATTATATTAACTATAACTTTTATACATGTTTGCTATTTAACTTCTTCCAATCTGTGTTATTATGTTAAGGATAGGACGATGATAGGAAAAGTAGGAAAAGAATGGGAGTGTTTCAAGTTTAATTTGCCTCGAAAAAGTCAAATCGATGGCTGTTCCAATCGAGTGGAAGAGATAGATGCGGCACAAGCGTACAATGAGCGTAACGGGACAATGTGCGTAACGGGCTAATGAGTCATCCTTTTTCGTGCGTGCAGCCGGCGTTCATCGATTTATTAGACGTTGTCACGTCAAAACAAATGCAAAGTAAACTTTCCTTAATCTAAGTGTAACATAAATCTGTCTTGCCTAAATTAATATTTATATAAAGTGCTCTTGAGATGCGGTCCACTTCAGGCTGTGTAAACTTAGTAAACACTGCACTAGCGACCCACTCAGCGTACACGGACGCACGGTGCATTTCATTGTTAAATATAACACTATTGAATTTATGTGTTTATATTTCAAATAGTTTTCCTTCCTTGCATTAACTATTGTGGCAACATTGATAATACCAGGGGGAAAAACCCATTTATATTTAACATTTTAGGCCCTTAACTAGTTTAAGGTTTAAAAAGAAATTAACTTGTAGATTACGACACTTCTGTTTTCCTACAACATATCACTGCATCCGAAAAATTAAATTAAATTTAGCTATCGTTGACAACAACTTAAATTTCGCCACTGTAAAAGGTTACCATTGAAGCCATAATTATTAAATAAAATCCACACTGGTTGGTTAATTGGACTTACGCATGCTTGAACTTTCTAAAACGTGCAAAAAATAACAGACCTTACCACCTGCACGATTATAATTAAATAAAATGTGAGGTTTAAACGGAGAGATTTCCTATTTTATGTACCGTAGTTAAAGTAAGATGTATTACGTAAGGATTGGTATTCAAAACGATTTTCTTAAAATATGATATTAAATTTATTGTTTTTTTTTTCAGTTGTATGTTTGACCAGCCGTTATGAGTTGCATTGAAAAACTGTTATTTATGTTATTAAAAATAAGAAATTAATATTTTTAATTTTTATTTTATTTTTTTAAATTTATAATTATTTATATGTAATGTTGTTTCTATTAGTAAGAGTCATCGATTGTATTTTCCTGTTAAGTGTCTAAGACTTTGCAGCTAACACCTTAACGTCGCAAAAAAGTAAAATTAATATGAGGAAACGAATGTGGAAATAAGTTGAGATTATTTTTCGAGAGGAAATTGTTTGCATGTTTTATCATCGCAGCATCCTTAAGAGACGAAATACTACGCGCGCTTTCAACACTTGAATTTGCGTTCTTGCGGTAATGCGGTTGTATCTTACAGGAAGTTATCTCGCTCCTTAAAAAAAAAAATAGGTTGTGGGTGGAGAGGGGGAGATTTATGGGACGATTATATTTGTATATTCATAAGGCCCGTGAGCCCAAATTACAAAACCGATAAGCCCCTCGCCCCCAGGATCCGACTAGCACGCTTCCGAATGAAACGGGCCGAAGCTCCCAAGGTTGGTAGAACCACGAATCGGGGAGGGGGAAGCAGAACCCAGGGGGGGGGAGGTCATAAAAGAACAGAAAATGCAATTAGCGAAAGGGGAAACTTTCCCGAGAAGGCACTTAGCGCTGAAAACTACTCCTATATTCCCCCGCCTTCCCACTTGTCTCTTGTACAGCCGCGGCTGTTAACCGAGAAAGGAAAACTTACCTCATCCCCCCCTTTTCGTCAAACAAAATAAAAAAAATAAATTTTGAAACTTCCTGACGTACCTTTTAGTGTCAAGATGAAAATTTCCGGGTTGTGTATGAAATCACTGTTGTCTGTCACATTCCCCCCCCCCCCCCACTACGCGAACGAAGCGCCTTTAATTGAAACACGTGTAGCGTCTACTTCGCTGTTCCCTCTATTCTTAAAGTAAGATTTAATTTTGTATTTACTCCATTGTAAACCCTAATTAGACGAGATGCTGTTGACATACAAAAGGAGCATCATTAAAATATATATTTTAATTCGAGGGCAAGCTTCAAGGTCACGGTTGTGAATCATGGTCGCCAGGTAGTGCTCAGGTCGAATGTAGAGCAAGTGATCGCGGACAGAGATATGACCGAAACAGGGGATGGGTCGAAGCTATCTTCTGCGGGGAAGATGGCACATGTTTAAAATAATCCTAATATTTTTCTTAAAAATAATATGATACATACACACTTTTACTAGAAGTGATATAAATTTACATCAACCTAATTGTAACATAAAAAATTTCCAGAAAAATGCTTATAATTAATGTATTTTGTAGTTTAATAAATTGCCTTCACAATTAAAAAATCTTTGTTTTGCAAAACCTAAAGAATTTAAATATAAAATCAAGGTATTTTTTTAACCTCATTCTTTTTATTCTTTAGAAGAATATTATGCCAGTAAATTTACATAGATTATAAGTTGATTATTTTATAATTTTAAGCAAAATGTGTTTTAAATATTAGTACTTTTGTGTTATTTTATAAATTTGTTATAAATTTGTTATTTATAATGTCAATTTGTAATTTGTTTTTATAATGTGAAAATTAATTATTTGTTGTAAATAAATTGTATAATAATTGTATAGACATGTCCAATACGGTGATGTGCAAATCATATATACTGTATTTACTGGACTAAAAATTAAATGAAATGAAATGAAAAGGCATGACCACGTGGTCAAACGGTGTTGCCAGCTCTGGCCGACTGAGGGAAGCAGGCGCGTGTCTGGCTAGGGGTTCCATCTGTCAACAGAGCCGTCAGGCGAGCTGACAGTCGTCAGAGTTTCAGCACTGGGAGACTGAGATAGCATTTTTCTCTTCATTTCGCATCGTATAAGCAACAATCGTTTTTTAGAAGTATTCGGACAATGCGATGCTGATGACGTAACATCTTTTCCAGCAATAATTCTACAACCAATGGTAAATTAATATGGTTCTCTTTACTACGTGACCATACGGATAAGAAGTCAGGTTCAGCTTCCATATGCTCTTATATGCATTCCGTCAATCTATCTCATGTCACTTTCAAGAATGACGTGTACGTACGCGTCCCATCACACAAGCCCCGTAACTCTGGCGTGTTTTTTCTCGGGTGTGACGGGATATCCTTACAAAACGGTAAATTTTTATTTTTTTTATTTTATGCCCAAACATACTTTCCAAATTTTAAAAATTTAGATCATTTATATATACAAATATTACGCTTGAGTGACTATAAGCTAGAATTATGTTATAAAAATAGTAGTATATGAATGTATGTCCTAAGACTGGGTTCTGGGCGTGGTGTGGCGGCGGTGTCTGCTGCCTTGGAACCTGCATCTTTGATGACGTCACGTGACTATCGTGGATAAATTTGACTTTGAAATTGACCTTTGAACTCAACTTCAAAATTTGCAAACATTTGGCCAAAAATTATTAAAAATTCCTCAAAATTTACCCAAAATTCGCCAAAATCCACAAAAACTTACAGGTTTTGGAAAAAATTCCACCAACGAATCTAAAAAAGTTTGTAAAGTAAAAACGTCTCTATTTTGAGGGAGAAATTCCCGTTTTGAGAGAAAATTCCCGTTTTAGTCCTCAAAAATGCCACCGGCTTGAAAATTCCTCGAAGTGACTTAAATTCCCCAGCGACAAGCCGCTCTTAAGCCGCTGAGGTCATGACCTCGGCCATTATGATGTCATGCCCACCATTTTGAATTTTTATGTAACTATGACAATTATTGTTACGTCCGCCATCTTGAAAATATGTAATTTTTATGCTAGGAAATCAGGAAAAATTCTAAAATTTACAAAAAATTAAAAAAAATTGAATAAAAAACATTCTGCATCTTGGATTAGGACGTCACCACCTCCATATTAAAAACCCGTAATTATTAACAAAAAGTTAAAAAACATAATTAATTAATCAATCAAATTTTAATAAAGTTTTAATTAAAAAAACGCTCTTACATCATGGAGTCTTCGATTCAAACCCGGCGAGTTCTTCCGATTAAACACGGCAATGGATTCTTCCTCCACGGAAGCCAATGGCAGACTGACCTCCCACTACTAATGCCCCTCCCCACAAAACAACCCCCCCCCCCCCCCTCTTTTCCAACGCATGATGGCAATGTGCGAGAGTCTCGCATCCTCAATGTTTCCATTACAAAAATGCGCGCTGTGTCTTTGCTTTTATAGAGAGAATATCAGCGCCTGTGACTTTTTTTAAAGAATCAAACTCAGTCTAGAGTGGAGTGTTGCTGTTTAAGTTATTAAATGAATAGCCTGAAACATATGATACTTTGAATAGTGTATCACATTTTAAAATGACAACTTTTAAAAACCATAGCACTACCCACTTCGTCAAAGTCTACAATACATTTCTCGTTTGACACTGTTGTCACAAAAATTGTGGAAATCGCGCGAAATTTTATTTTGCATATAAGTGCCTATTGCCCGGAAAGATTGAATTTGGTTAAAGGCCAGCTTTCAGCCGCGTAGGAGTCGCTCTATTTCCACCGTGTAATTATTCTTATGGTATTTTGAGTTTTGCTGTATAGTTGATGGTACTTTTGAACTGATTATAGATGAACTTTATAGTTGATACTACTGCAAGTTTAGCCGTATACTTGTAAGTACTTTCGTACTGCTTCTATATGAGCTGTATAGTTGATAATACTTCGAGAAGAGCTGTATAGTTGTTAGTACTTTCGTACTAGTCTACTTCTAGATGAGCTGTAAAGTTGAAAGAATTTCGTGGGAGAATACTGAATAAGCATATATTTTTATCATATTAATTATAGATCTCCGTCGTACTATTTAATTAAATAATGTCAAATCATTATAAATAAAACACAAAATAATTACTGATTAGTTTGTTTTAATTTTTTTCATGAATAAATAAAATAATATAGTTTTATTTTTTTACAATTTTTGTTGCTACAGTCAAAATCGTTCACTCCCATAACAACTATTGTGATAGAATAATCATCACACTAACCAGGCTATTTCACTAGAGACTGCAAGACATCGTGGATTCAATTAAATGAAGGCTAAGCTTTAAAATCCTATGCACATTTTCACAGACGGCATCTTTCCTGGCTGTGCGAGGAGTCTAGGCTGGATCAAACAAGAATTGGTACTTCATCGCATGTTTATAGGACGGACTCAAGAGTTTGTCGGGGATAGTCTTTATGGAACACTTGTGTATTGTTGCAGCAACATCACGAAAATTTCACCGACTGTGTTGTGATAGTTGTAACGTATTACGACCCGTGCCTTGACCTGGGACTCGAGCCCACAACTCGCCTTTTGACGTGACGTCTAATAAATCGATGAACGCCGGCTGCACGCACGAAAAAGTATCCCGTTACGCACATTGTTCCTTTACGATGTATCCCGTAACGCTCATTGTTCCGTTACGCTGTGTCTCGTTACGCTCATTGTACGCTTGCGCCGCACCGACAGAAGTGAAAACTTAAAACTTCGTTTATAAATGTGTAATATGAAATAATTTCTACGTCAAATGTATGTAAGGAAATTAATCTGATACTAGTATAATTTCATGTATTTATTCTTTCATTATTAAAATAAAAATGAGTCAATTTTATTCATTAAAGTATGCAATCATTTCATCAATGTTTTATTATGACGTTGTCACGTTAAACTATTGTCAGTAAACCGACTTTACAGACAACCAAATTTTTTCTCTCGGATCTAGTTCATTTCCTGCCGTTTACACGCCCCTGGGGGGGTGGGGTGAAATGTTGACTTCAGGAATCAGCAAAAGGTTTTTGGGGATAAAAAAGAAAAATCATCGGAAAGTTCGGCCCGCTGATTTCGAACGACGTGTTTGGTTCCGGCGCGTCGGGAAAGTTGGGGACGGAATCCGGGTCGAGTGCGCCACGTGGAGGAGTCTCGGGAAAGTCGCGGGAAACTCGCCCGTCGCCGGGGTCTCTCCAGACGAGGAGGGGGTCGACCCTGCGAGACGACGATGAAGGATGGTTGTCTGTAAAGTCGGTTTACGGACGATACTTTAACGTGACAACGTCATAACAAAACATTGATGAAATGATTGCATTCTTTTATGAATAAAATTGATACATTTTTAATGAATTATCACTGTTTTGTATGGATACAAAGAAGGAGTGAAATGAAATCTACAATGTAATTGATAAATTTACTTTTATTTGCTCTCATTAATTCAAATATGTTTATTACTTTAACGAAGAGATTATTTTAATTAAAACTTTTGTGCATGTTTGCAATTTAACTTCTTCCAATCTGTGTTATTCTGTTAAGGATAGGACGATGATAGGAAAAGTAGGAAACGAATGGGATTGTTTAAAGTTTAATGTGCCTCGAAAAAGTCAAATCGATGTATGTTCCAATCGAGTGGAAGAGAGATAGATGCGGCGCAAGCGTACAATGAGCGTAACGGGACACAGAGTAACGGGACAATGTGCGTTACGGGACACTTTTTCGTGCGTGCAGCCGGCGTTCATCGATTTATTAGACGTCACGTCAAAAAAAATATTGTAGTAAAAATAGAAAAAATGTATAAAACACAAACCGTTTCAGAAAAACTTCAACAGATAAACAATTATTTTCTTTAACAAATAATTACGGAAGAAATAAAAAGAATCAAAATTTTAAACATTAAAGACACTCAGTCAAAAAGAAGAGTTTTTACCAATTGTTAACTATCAAAAAAAGTTTATTCGTATGTATTCAATAACAACAAAAATATTAAAAACAATTAATAAAAGCTACAATGTAAAATATAATCTAATTAAAAATAAAATCTTTGTGAAAAAGGTGCTCCTGAAACATGATTAGCCAGGAGGAGCCAGAGGATTCAACCTCCGACTTGGATTGTGACATCGCAGTGTTTTGATTATTTTTAGAATTTTTAAAAAAGTTCTAGATTACTAATTACGAATTTATAATATGGCGACCGAGACGACTGACAAGATGGCAGATGTCACGACACAGTATTGTATGGTGATACTGCACTCTAGCAGGTAGAAATTAAACTTATATTATGGCAGTGCACTCTAGCAGACGAAAATAATATGTCGTATCCAAGATGGCAGACGCAAGATGGCCGACGTTACGTCATACTGTAATATCTGTCTTAGCATTAGTGGTGGGAGTTGAGAGTGCGAACTGTCACGACAGAAAAAGGATCCACCGCCGTTGTTATATGTGAACTCACCGGTTTCGAAACAAAGACTTCATGATACGTTAGTTAATTTTTATTAGTTTAAATTTATCCTCGATTTTCTAGCAAAAAAAAAATACATATTTATAGATTGGGGAAAATTTTCAAAATGGCGTAATCCAATATGGCGGGTGTGATGTAAGCAAGATTTTAATTAAAATTTCATTTAAATTGTATAACAATTTTTTTTAAATTTGTATTGATAGATTCTATGTTTACTCTCACCGGGCATCGAAACGAGGACTGAAATGGATTAAGTAACTCAAAATTTGAAGTAAACAATATTTTTAAGATTTTTGGATTTTTTAAATAATTAGAATTTTCGGTCAAAAATAAAAAAATATATATTTACAGTCATGGACTAGGTAAAGACCCTTCATTAGAAACTATATAGCTTCATTTTCTATTTTATGATTTATGCGTGCAATAAAGTCATGCACAGACAAGTCAAAGTAGGAGTGTTACACAAATTAAATTTTTTTTTTTCAATTGTAACTAAGGGAGAATATATGAACTGGCATCACCCAGTTATATTTTTTTCCAATACCCAAAAAAGAAGTGAAAATACAATTTCTGTAAAATGACGCACGGTATTATTTTTCTAATATAAGATTGAAAATTTATTATTATATGTGCGTAATATTTTGTGTGGAACTTAATTATAAACTATCATTGTTTAAAAACTTACATATATTTTTATGCTATTTACATTCTTTAATGAACTGTTAGATGTAAACATTGTGTTTAAATCATATCTTGAGATAGCCCACATTACTTAATATATTTTTGATGGCAAGCATTTAATTAAGTAACCATAAAAATTTAATGGAATGATTGAAGGTAATAGGTAATAGCTGTTACAAATAGTTCTTGTTATGAATTCACTGTTGTTTAGTATTGAATTGATTATTTAAAACGACACTGAAATAATTGTGTCAATAAACACTCTGTTAATGGCTGCCTTATCGAAGGTCAATTTAAAGTATCAAACGCTAGATGAAAAGATTTCATGGCAGTGAAACTTTTGCCTCGAATATGGAGTCTCTAAACTTTTTTTGTGAATGGAACAGACATATTCATGTAAAATCAGAGATGTATGTGAATTTGTTTATTTAAATAATAACAACTGTATCACTAGAGAATAGTTTTCGGATTCTTGCCCGGGAATTCATGCTTTTATTTGTCCAAGTACCTCCAATAGTTAAAGTTATTTGAAACCATTCCCTGAATAGCTTCCCAGTATTAACTGTGCAAATTAAGAAGCATAATAAAACAAACTAAAGTACAATTATTGTTTATTAGATTATATTTTCCATGGTTGCAAAAAAAATATACTTGAATGGAACAACAATTGAAACACAAAATTATGCGCAAATTTTTGTAACATAAACTCAGTATATTTACGAAAAATGTATTTCATATGTGCAAGAGTAACATTAGCCACGTGCTGTACAAATTTACAATATTTTTCACGTAGTATTACAATTTAATGGCGACTGTTTTCCAAAGAAATTTTTGACGTGACGTATAACAAATCTATGAACGCCGGCTGCACGCACGAAAAGTGTCCCGTAACGCACATTGTCCCGTTACGCTGTGTCCCGTTACGCTCATTGTACGCTTGCGCCGCATCTATCTATCTTCCACTCGATTGGAACATACATCGATTTGACTTTTTCGAGGCACATTAAACTTGAAAGACTCCCATTCGTTTCCTACTTTTCCTATCATCGTCCTATCCTTAACAGAATAACACAGATTGGAAGAAGTTAAAAAGCAAATATGTATAAAAGTTATAGTGAAAATAATCTCTTCGTTAAAGTAATAAACATATTTGAATTAATGAGTGCAAATACAAGTAAATTTATCAATTAAATTAATTGTAGATATCATTTCACTCCTTTTTATCCATAAAAAACAGTGTTCAATGTGCTATGTTATACATACTATCAAAAAAATCTGCTCTTTAGAAGTTGTAATGGTATTATACTTTGCAAATGTACAGTCTATATTAACATATGGAATTATTTTTTGGGGAAACGCATCACTGTTCAAAAAAGTGTTTAAAATTCAAAAAAAGATAGAATAATAAATGGTAAGACACAAAGGACTCACTGCAAACCATTGTTTAAACAATTAAATATTATGACTTTTCCTTGCCTGTATATTTTTCATACTATACTTTACACAATGCGTAACTCCACAGTAATATCAAATAGTAATATACACAGTTATCAAACTAGAAATAGATGTGATTTACATTTAATCACACATAGAACAAAACTATTTTCACAAGGACCCTACTACAGTAGTATAAAACTAATTAATAAATTACCAACTGAAATTAAGGAAATTGTCCATTTAAATAGGTTTAAACAAGAACTAAAGAAATATTTGGTAAAAAAATCATTTTATTCAGTTGAAGAATACCTTAGGGTATAAGCATATTAATATGTTGGCTTTTGTATTTCAGCAAGTATGGTGGTTAGGATGTATCAGCAACCTAAATAATATTGCCAAGACAAAGATTGTAATATCCAGGAGTGTGGTTATGTTTTGTATTTAAGATTTGTGTTTGTCTATATGTTTTAATTTTTTGTTTGTATTTTGTATATTGACATCTCCGTTCTAGTATGTACTGGAGAAAAAAGGAGGCAACCAAATAAATAAATAAATAAAAATGATAATTCAATATAAATGATTCAATTTTATTCATTGAAGTATGCAATCATTTCATCAATGTTTTGTTATGACGTTGTCACGTTAAACTATCGTCCGTAAACCGACTTTACAGACAACCAATTTTTTTTTCCTGTGTACTATTTCGGAAGACGGACGGGGTAAGTTTGGCAACACAGCAAGCACCTCGGGCGTGCTCAAGCTGGCAGCGGCGCCACTCACACATCTCACATATCTCACGCGGAGGCTTCCTTATTGCATTCCTGTGCACCGCGCGACGAGTCAGGCGCGCCAACTGTCGAGTGACGTCTTCGGCGCGGAGACCGTTTTCCGAAATGTTGTGGCGGGGGGTGGGAGGGGGTGTAATTTTTTTTTTTTTTTTGGAAAGGCGAGAAAGAAGAAAGAGGACAGAGTTTCGTCTAGCGAGGGTTAAAGGCGCAGTTTACTTTACTATTTTGTTTGTTATAATTCTCTACCAACACCGATGGTTAAAGTTAAATAAATTAAATAGATAATAATTAGAGCCACGGAATTTTCGCGCATTCATTTAGTCGCAAGCTAGAATGCAAACCTCCACACTCTCGCACTGTGTTCATGATTGGACCGCAGTTATCTGGACACGCCCCTCTACGACCGTGAGTAAACGATGTCCAGCTAGGAGAGAAGTAAGCGAATCAGGTAGTGCCAAATAACAAGGATAAAAATGTTCTCGCTAATAAATCAACCAATGGGAAAGTAAACATGGGTCGAGCACACCTATAACTTTGAATTCTATCCCGAGGCCAGAGGAATCCGCGAAATTTCCGGGACTCTAATAATAATAAAAGAGTGTTTGCCTGTTTTCTTTACAGTTCGCGTAGAAACATAGATTCTCCAGGTGGGGACAGTGTGCACAGTAAAACAATTAAATTTTATTTTTTTTTTTTTGCAATTTTTACATCATTTTCCTGATAATCTGATGGCAACGGCTATTGCTATCGCATCTTAATCCAGTCGTTTAAATTATCTTTACCATCATATAGACATAGTTTTGATTAAATGATTTTGAATTTTATGGCCCTTAAAACTGTGAAATCATAGCTGTCGTCTAAGATTTATACTGATTCCTACAGTCATAAGATAATAAGTTAGCAAATTAAAAAAATATATAATTTATTATCCAGAGAACTTATGCTATGACGAACATAGCGTCAAATATGTTTAATTTTTGTAGTTTCTATAAAGCATTACGAACGTGACGCTATCTTTCAGGTATCTATTATTTTTAACCTAAAAGTTGCAATTTAATAAACAATTTATGTTTTTTATTTTAAATATTTAATTATTCACGCTAAATTTTTTTTCCTAAAAGATGTTACTTTAATTCTAGCACTATGGTAGTAATTTATTTAACGTAGAAACATCATATCACGTCATATTAAGAACACTTGCTCTAGTGATGTTACTTTTAGTTTATACCAAGCGAAAGTTTAAATAAAAAACTGTATGTTAAAAAATCTAGGTAATTTTTTTATGTTAAGTACAAACAACTTTATACATGATGCGACTTAAATAAATTTGAGATATGCAGGTTGTTCGGAAACTAGCCTGAAATAATTAGGAATGTGATTCATTATGGAAAAGTTGGTAGGGAATTAATTTGACATTGCAGTCTACCTTGATGATATTTAACCCTGAAAATAAGTTTGTGGATGGCTTTGTACAAATTATTGAAGAAATTTTTCAAATCACGTTACAATGTCATGAACAGTTATTTACGCGGCAGATTTCTTCCCAATCTTAACATGATTTTGATAATACCTATTTTCCTTCATTAGGGGATTGCAACCTAATATTGAGTACATAGTTTTTGTCCTCGGATGTTATGGATTTTTGATACCGTTTCATTGAGAAACATCTTCATGGCGTACAACTCACGCAAAAGTCTCAGCGACCATGACATGATGCCTATGACGTAGGAAATACTTCATGCACTAATAAGTAAACAATGTTATCACGCCTGGGAATCACTCAACGTCTGATAAACCCTGTTCGTTTTACCCTCCGATCAGTCCATGGATTTGATGACTCGCTTTGTAGTTGTTTTCTTAACAAGTTTCATTACACCTTTAAAAAAAACTTTATTTAGATTAAAATGAAGATTTTACGAAATTGGTAGTGTTTATTTTTTTATTTGTTAAAATACATGTCTATTAAACAAATCGTACTTTCAAAATGTACGTACTTTATTGATTTAAAAGATACATACTTTTAACAAAACTTTTGTTTACAAGGCAATATATTTCACACATAAATAAAATCTTCATAAATAACATAGTTTGTGAAACGTCAAATACAAGAGAGTTCCGATTATTTGAATTCAAAAAATTAAATTTTTATCTCTACTGAGTTAATTAAAATGTGTATTGGATAGCAAAAACCAATGTTTTGAATGAAAAATTTTGTCTACACAATTATAAATTTGTAATATTTACAACCGCTTAAGCGTACCGATGGTGTTTATCGTGGACTTGTTTACAAACAAGTGTACACAATACAGGTAATTCAGTAGGTCTGATCTTCACCAAGAAGCTGCAAAGCATGGAGAAGAGCGCTTTCTTGCGCCACGCTGCTAATGGGGCTATCGTCGCGTCTTTTACGAGCTCATAACCCTTTCTTTAACGGCCAATTACGTTGCTTTCGTCCATTATCCGGGCTTAGCGAGGATAGCAAACCAGTTACAGCTTTGCACGCTGGCTCCAGCCTGCTGACATACGTGCATATTTACCATAAAAAATTCCCATTTGTCTTAAGTAATTCTGAATTATTATTTATTTAAATATATTTAAGGTAAACATTTTTAGCCGGTAAAGTAATTTCAGAACCACGGGGTAACATAAGTGAGTAGGTAATGGAGTTAACATATGTAACACGTGTGTAAAGAATATTATCTATTATCGAGGTTTTGAAAAGTAAGGTTGGGAGAAGAATAACGGACAGAAAAGAGATTAAGACAAATGTAAAACTCTTTGTACGATTAAGTCGCTATCTTTGTTCCAATTATGAACACTAATATGTCATTATTGTTTAATTTGATAGTTCAAGTGAATTATTGATTTTTTTAAAATGAAAATTCTGAGGTGGTAACATAAAAGTTTTTCGTCTTATTGATTCTAACAATTGTGAACCTCTATGGTTTACTTTTATTGTTTACGTTTGCCGTTCAAGTGAATAATTACATATTTTAAGTGAAACGTTTTTTCAGCCGGTCACAAATAAATGGCATTAGCAGTGCTTACGGCAGCGCTGTTAGTCAGCTCAAGTAGAAATAAGGCAAAAATACATTCGCTTACGACTAATTTTCATTTGAACACATTAAAACTTGGTGAGAGGGTAAAGTTTTCTACTCTCAGTGTCAATTTTATTGCGTGTTGTTTGTTGTGCATATACTTGTGTCTATATATTTTCGTTCCAATATTGTTACATGTTCTTTGGGTTTGCAAAAAAAATTTTCCCATCGGAAAATCAGCTACTATATTAAATTACTAAATTTTCAACTATTCAGTTTAAATTAGTTATTCTTGTGCAAAATTTATTTAAAGACGATGTATTGAGACGAGGTGAAGGCGACATCGCGTATGAAAAGTGTGAAGGGGCTCTGAAGTGGGCCTCGATAGAATGTTTCTGTTATAACACACTAACTTTTGCGCGCTTGCATGTGCAATCTTGCGCACTCGCATGTGCATACTTTCTCAATTCCATACTTGATACGTTTTCATACTCGTATACTTGTTCACTCGCATTCTTGTTCACTCGCATACTTGTTCACTCGCATAACTGTACACTTCCATACTTATAAAATTATTACTATTATTAAACATTCTCATATCTTGTAAAGTTTCACTTATAACGTGATTGGCGGCCATGCAACTAATTGTTTTTTTTTTAAATCGCTTCATTTCATAAGTTTTAGATGTTATTGATTGCATTGTTCTTATTGTACTCGATGAAACATTTAAATGAATTGTTTTATTTTACACTAAACTGAATTATTATAGAAATAGCAATTTTTTGAGGGATTAATCGTTGGCAAGAGGAAAACCCAAATAATATGTGTTATATATACGCCCAGTCACCAAAAAAATTGCATCAAATTTATTGGTTTTGAAACAATACAAACAATTTTATTTAGTTACTTGCAAAGTAATTTACGGTTTGAGCAGCTTAATTATCAAATGGATAATACTTGGTTATCAAAATATATTTACTTGGTTGTCATAAAAAACCTACTTTGTTTATAAACGAAATCAATTTTTTGGCTCTAGTTTTAAGCCAGCTAATTCTTAAGCTAAATTATTAATATATATTATAAAAATTACATATCACAATGTATTTTGGTTAATTTGCTTGAATTTTGGTAACGTATTAATGTAAATTTAATGGGTGAGTGACAAATGCTACCAGAACCAAAATGTAGAATCTGGTGACTGGTAAGTATCCAACCTAATAATTTTCATATGTATTCATTAAAAATAAAATTTACTTCTAGTAAGTTAATCACCACCCGGTTATCTGTTTTTAGTGATGTACCAGTGAGAAGCTAACAAATGTTTTCAGTATATTTATTTGATAAATGAGCTTGTTGTCGACGCCGCATTAAGTGTCAATAAAAATGTAAGAAGCACTCGTCTAAAAGCTTCAGCAGCTAGTCGGTAGTCAAATGCAGCATGGGGTAGACAATGATAAACTTAAGCTTCACTGACCCTAAGTCAGACATCCGGATAATACGCGTGCACGCATCTACGTATATACATATAAATTAAAAAAACATTTCATGTTATGTGTGTTCCTTAAAAGAATTGAGCGAGCATTTCAGTACTAGCCAGATATGTATAGCATCCAACCTCGGTAACGAATCAAATTCATGTGCTTTCGTGTTGCAAATACATTTGCAATACGAAACTCGGACACGAAATTGAAGGTAGAATTCTCTAAAGTAATGACGAGCGTGATCAATATACGCAAATTGTGTTTTCAAATACATTTTTGGACACGAATCACAAGTAGTTTCCGCACTCACCGCTAGAGTTCGCTGCCGGAGCAACCACGTTGACAATTAAATCATTAGATTATCAGATAAAAATTTTCAACTAATTATTGGAATGACCCCGATAAAAGCGAAAAAGTCACGAAGTAAAACTAAACAAACCTTAGCTTTAGACCTGATTTCCGACAAGAAATTTTATTGAAATACTGTCAAACTTTTTAAAATTCATTAAACAGTCAATACAATAAAGTTTCCCTTTGGCTTTGTGAACTTTGGTTCGCGCCATCTGCCACAGATGACGCACTGTGGTAAGACATTTTCGTTCCATTCGACTTCCTTTCCATTCATGAAATTGTTACACTTAAATTTTTTTTAAAAATTAGTCGCAAAATTTAAGCTTGAAATCTTTTTATCTGGGTGAGTCAAGCAATCCCATCCTTGTAAGTTTCAAACAATCGGCAAGAAAAACAACTACGCTAGATCAGTTGCGATCAAGATGAAACCAAATGAACATGGACCTTCAGCTCAAGATGGTAAGAGGGAAAAGTTGAGATACTTAGCAACTCCAGGTTTCACTTTCAAAACACAGAGCTTTTTAGCACGTTTGGATGTTGAAAAGACTATAGTATATAGTTTTGTTGTATTAGGTCAATGAAAATAAAAATAAATAATCTTTATACCGTAAAACTATATGAATTATCTCATAAATGCTTTTTTTGACGTGACAACGTCTAATAAATCGCTGCACGCCGGCTGCACGCACGAAAAAGTGTCACGTTACACACATTGTCCCGTTACGCTGTGTCCCGTTACGCTCATTGTACGCTTGCGCCGTATCTATCTCTCTTCCACTCGATTGGCACAACCATCGATTTGACTTTTTCGAGGCACATTAAACATGAAACACTCCCATTCGTTTCCTACTTTTCCTATCATCGTCCTATCCTTAACAGAATAACACAGATTGGAATAAATTAAATAGCAAAAATGTATAAAAGTTATAGTTAAAATAATCTCTTCGTTAAAGTAATAAACATATTTGAATTAATGAGTGCAAATAAAAGTAAATTTATCAATTAAATTGTAGAATTCATTTCACTCCTTCTTTGTATCCATACAAAATAGTGATAATTCAATAAAAATTATTCAATTTTATTCATAAAAGTATGCAATAATTTTATCAATGTTTTGTTATAGTAGTATAGGAATGACGGAACTGGCACAGGCGTCAGGGTGTGGTGCCTGTGGTGCCGACCGCCATCTTGGATTGTGACGTCACGGCGGCCATCTCGGAGGAGTGTAACGGGACATAGCGTAACGGGACAAGTTTGACCTTGACCTTTGACCCTCAAAATTCGCCAAAATTGGGCAAAATTTGCCCAAAATTCCTCAAAATTCGTCAAAATTTACATTTCTGTGAAAACAATTCCGCCAAAAATTCTCAAAAAATTCCACAATCCAAAAATTAGAATTTCGAAAAATCCTCAAAAGTCGGTTTGCCCTAGAAAAAACCCAAATTCCTAAAAGCGGCTTAAAACTCCTAAGAGCTAACCGCTCTAAGCCGCCGAGGACATGACCTTGAAAACTAGGATGCCATGACAGCCATTTTGAAATATGACACTATAGTTGCAATTTTCGGTACGACCGCCATCTTTAACTTTTTTATTTATTATCCGATTTTAATGAAATTTTTTTTAAAAATTATAAAAAAATTCAAATAATAAAATTTTAATAAAATACTTATAAAAATATACTTTTACGACACGGAGTTCGGAGTCCTCGGTTCGAACCCGACTAGTGCAAAAAAATTAAAAATGGCAACAGGCTCCTTCCTCAATGGTGGTTGCAGGCAGACTGACTCCCACCACTTTTTTCAAAGCATATATATCGTCACCTAGTATGACGTCATGTCCGCCATCTTGTCTTCATTGCTGGAGACCACCATCATGTTTTCGTCGGCAAGAGTGCGCTGACACCATGTTAGTTTAGTTCTTATCCGCTAGAGTGCAGTAATCATTTATTACTGTGACACCCGCCATCTTGAAATTTGGCCGCCATCTTGAAAATCCGTAATTATTTAGCTAGAAATTCGGGAAAAGTTCCAAAATTCATTAAATAAATCACTCATTAATTTACATATTGATTCGATGGATTCCTGTCCTTGGTTCGACCCTCGATCGTTACAATAATGTTTAATTTTATGAGAAAAAAAATAATAACTTCAATAAACCATGTTCAACATATTTAAAGAGACTTTAAATCCTCTACTACCATCATCCTATCAGACATCAAGACCACCATATTGGAAATTCGTAATTTTAATGCTAGAGATTCGGGAAAAAGTTCAAAATTCATTAAATAAATTTGTAATCTATATACTGATTGATTAGATCGAATAAGGTCCTTGGTTCGATCCCTGATAAATGTCTATCCGATCCGTTCATCACCACAACCAGAGACGGACGGAAGTTCATATCACTTATATAGTTTCATTAGACGGTACAACACATGAGTCAAATCAATAACCATGTTCATTATACGTCTCGGAGCATTTTTTATAATGACGATGTAAGCTATCGAGACGTGAAATTAGTTTATTGCACTTATTGCACTGAAATTGTATTCTTTGAACATTATTAGAACAACCGCTTCTTTCATGTCTGCGAGCATTTGAGGTGATAGTAAATGATGCACCACAGTATTTGCACTGATGCGAAGTACGCTCTTCATTAATTGAAGTATTCAATGCTGACGAAACTTCAGATGATGGTGGATCAGCACATATCGAAGTCTCCTCCAGTGTTGTCAGAGGCGTTGTCAACGGGATCTGCTCCAAAATCGTCGGCGCTGACGTCATGGTTCCCGTAGTCGATGGTGCATCCTCCATCGAGTTCGACGTTAAAGTCGGTAAAGATGCCATCGAAGTCTCAAGAACAGGCAATTACACGACTTATTCACCAGAAGAAACAAACTAGGTGATCCGTACACCGTCGACGGCAGTAACAAACTGAGCGTCCTGCTGTCTAGGACCCGCTTATATACATGCACCGGCTGGAATAATACGCTAGTCAAATCAAGAACAATTTATTATAATACTAGAGTCAAAACAACATTAAAAAAATAGAAGCACCATCAACAAAAAAAAAGGAAGCACATTTAAAAGCACCATCATCAAAAAGGAAGCACATTTGGAAGCACCATCATCAAAAAGGCAGCACATTTGGAAGCACCAACAACGAAAAGGCTGCACCATCATCAAAAAGGAAGCACATTTGGTAGCACCGACAACGAAAAGGCAGCACATTTGGAAGTACCGTCAACGAAAAGACAGCCCATTTGGAAGCACCGACAACGATAAGACAGCACATTTGGAAACACCGACAACGTAAAGGCAGCACCATCATCGAAAAGGCAGCACATTTGTCATTAGCACCAATATTCATTGGCTCCAATATTCATTGGCTCCATTATTCATTGGTTCCATCAGTCTATTGATTCCATCAGTCTAGTGACTCCATCAGTCATTGGCTCCTACAGTCATTGGCTCCAACTGTCTTTTGTATCATCAAATCCAAATATATTCGGCTAGAATTCTACGTGTCTAAGAGACTATGAGGCCACAAGGCTACGAGTCTTAAAAAATCTAGCTGGTTAAGAGTTATTCATGACCGCGAGACTGCATGACTAAACGAGCGCATGGCTACGAAACTACAGTTCTATGAAGCTACATGGATACAAGTCTACTCGGCTCCAACACGCAATGTACACACAGTACACACAGGAAACGGAACGTACACACAGTACACACAGGAAACGGAACGTACACACAGTACACACAGGAAACTGAACGTACACACAGTACACACACAGGAAACGGAACGTACACACAGTACACACACAGGAAACTGAACGTACACACAGTACACACACAGGAAACTGAACGTACACACAGTACACACACAGGAAACGGAACGTACACACAGTACACACACAGGAAACGGAACGTACACACAGTACACACACAGGAAACGGAACGTTCACACAGTACACACAGGAAACGGAACGTACACACAGTACACACAGGAAACAAAACGTACACACAGTACACACAGGAAACGAAACGTATACACACAGTACACACAGAAAACGGAACGTACACACAGTACACACAGGAAACAGAACGTACACACAGTACACACAGGAAACAGAACGTACACACAGGAAACGAAACGTACACACAGTACACACAGGAAACGGAACGTACACACAGTACACACAGGAAACGGAATGATCACACATACATTAGCGGAAACACACAGGCTTAGTTGGAAATCAGAATACAAGAAATAAAAACATTAAATTTTTACTTTCAATATTTAATTACTTCTCAACATTACACAAATACAAGTAAAGGAAGCCATTATTGTATGTAGCCAGCTTTCCTCAGTTCCTTGAGTATGAAGGATATTTCTTTGATGCACGAATAGTTTCCTGCACAAAGCGAGCCATGTAGAAGTCTTAGCCGGTCAACCAATATGTTTGGATCTTTCCATGATGTGTAATCAATCTCTTCTACCACCATCTTACTTGCTTGTTTATTATAAATACTGTTAATATCACAATCGTCCCAGTGATCATAATAAGCATTATCAGATTTATTTATTATAACACGACGTTTCCATCGTTTCGGTCTCAGGACATCGCCACATTCTTCGATCTTGTCAGCTCTAGGTGCTTCATCACAGTCTATGCCTTTGTCAACAGCCTCAGAGTCACTGTAACAATCACTGTAGAAGACATCCTCTTCACCCAGATTACCGTATGAATTCGCTATCGATGATGTCGAAGTGTCTTCATCGTCTTCATGCTTCCTTTTTAGGAGTCCATCATTTTTACAAAGAATGGAGGATCTACTGAATATAGGCTTGAATGTATTCTCACTTTTCACGGTGTTGATACTTCCATTAGTTTCAGTCTTCCCGAAGCCATTAGCATCCTTCAATTTATGTTCTTCCTCACGATCGGGTGAGCTAATACCATCACGCTCAGGACAAGGAAAATTATTGTCGTAATGCAGATCACTCTTCTTTAGTCTAGTGGATCCATCGGTGTCCTCTATGCCGTAAGTAGTCTTGACTTTACATGTTCTACCATGTCTTTTTAAGCTGTCAATTCGTGTTAACAACCTGCTACAACGATTACAGCTTAACATGATGCGTAGTGGGTTTCTAGCACAATCATTCTTCTCATGACGTCTAGCATTCCTTCTCATGGCAAAATCCTTGCCACAGTATCTACAGCGGCTTCCTTCCGATTCAGCTGCAGATAACAAACCACGATCCATGGTAGCTTCTGTGACTAATGTTAGATACAAACTGTCAGTTTTCTCCAATTGGAACCATTTCTTAAATAGAGTTTTTGAAATATTTCATCAGCGAGAGTTAAGTTATCTAATGCAAAGCAAATTGATGCAAGTAGTTCTGGCTGTCGTCAACAGATGTCGCCACGGGTTGCTTGCAGGTAAATAATATCTATTTCATTAATGTGGGATGCGGAACGCTCACTATCGATCGCAAAGGGAGGTTGGCTTCGATAGTATCCAAGGAGAAAAAAGTTCGTCCTTCCTGCTAGTGCTTCTCAGATTTCTCACGGTCCGCCATCTTGGATTGCGACGTCACGGCGGCCATCTTGGATGGGTGTGACCTTGACCTTTGACCGAAACCGCAGGAGTGATCGCAAGAACACGGAGAAAACCATCATAATATTGGCAAGAATAATCAGGAGCACACGGAGAAAACCGCCACAAGTTTTCTTTAAAATCATGAAATACAAAAAAAAATAATAAAAAATTAAAAATAAAAACGAAAAAAAAATTCAAACATTCTGCTAGCTTGTGAACTTCTCATTGTTGAGCAAAGATAGAGTTCTAGTACAAGCCAGAATGTTTGGCTAGTTTAGCATACAGTACTCTGTTTGTTTTGAAGAATTTAAGGTAATCTTTTTATGAAATGAAAGATTAAAAACGTGACATATATATGTAACTTTAATCATGTATTTTTTTTTTTTGACATATATAAATATTATTTTTACAATTCTCTAAAAAAAAAAGGTAACATAAGCAATGATTTACAAATTATCTTATCACTTAGTTCTTTACATTTATATCATCTTACACGCTTATAGTGACCACATCTATTAAGTTTTTTAGAGATATAGTCTTAGGTACATGAAGAATAGTTATGACGATATTTTTTTTTGAACAACAAACGTAACAATGAATCGTCTTACTTGAATTGTTTCGCCTTTAGGTGCATATCCAAAATTAATGGACGTCTTATTAACTCGACCAAAAACTTCATTACAACACAGGATAAGAAAACTATGTTACGTATCCACCCTTACGTAATCTCAGGTACATTAGTATTATCAACCCTAGGACGTGTATAGCAGAACCCCATAAAACACCTCTCAAAAGAATATACGTTAAACCTTGCGATATAAATGTTATAATAGCAACATTTAAATACGTAAATTTTACTCCAACTGAGTGTACGCATACACCATTACATCATTACTAAGGATTCTATCTATCATTAACCATCAATATCTAACATCGAACGTAGGCGCTACTGTCGACCTAAAAAAAGGGGAAGGGAGGAGGAATGGTGGAGGGGGCACTGGTAGGTGAGGAAAGGCTGCCCATTGGAGTGGGGGAAGTGGGACGGAGGGGAGTGATGTGCTGGGTTCGAGTCCGGTGTTGGCTACAATCTGCATTACGACAATAATTTTCCTTGTCCTGAGCGTGATGGTATTAGCTCACCCGATCGTGAGGAAGAACATAAATTGAAGGATGCTAATGGCTTCAGGAAGAATGAAACTAATGGAAGTATCAACACAGTGAAAAGTGAGAATACATTCAAGCCTATATTCAGTAGATCCTCCATTCTTTGTAAAAATGATGGACTCCTAAAAAGGAAGCATGAAGACGATGAAGACACTTCGACATCATCGATAGCGAATTCATACGGTAATCTGGGTGAAGAGGATGTCTTCTACAGTGATTGTTACAGTGACTCTGAGGCTGTTGACAAAGGCATAGACTGTGATGAAGCACCTAGAGCTGACAAGATCGAAGAATGTGGCGATGTCCTGAGACCGAAACGATGGAAACGTCGTAATATAATAAATAAATCTGATAATGCTTATTATGATCACTGGGACGATTGTGATATTAACAGTATTTATAATAAACAAGCAAGTAAGATTGAAGGCTTCCATGAGCTTCATGGGACAGTGTAAACAGGTGAAGTACATTCACGTGAACCTTCAACTGCGTGTAACACTATCCTAAAAATACTGAATAAATTATGTTGAATAAAAGGTTTTCAAAGAGGTAATCTAACAATTATAGCCAAGGATGGATGCAAAGGTTGAATTAGCAAGAATGAATTTACATACATGTCGTTTAATCCTGGGAAAAAGCCTCACGTAAAACATTCTTTTACATACAAAATTAATACTGATAGCAAGAAAAATTAGCGGTACAAATGCCACGGCAAAATACGTGGACACATATCCATGTTTTCTTTAGGATTAAATGCTTGATTGAATACATAATATTAACTTGATAAATACTTGAAAGAAATTTTACAATTAAGTATTAACGCTTACACACAAGGATGAACACTAACATGCCTCATTAGAGAATACAAAAACGTCAAATGAACATGCAGGCGACCGCGGCCTAACCTACACTAGGCGGTATAAGCTTACTGTAAAGCATGATAAGGCATGATATAAAAGGAAAATTTACAAATTAATACATTAAATTTATTACGAAAAAACAAGTCCTAACGAAGACTGTAGACCAGACGGGGAGAGACGTCAAACAAACTATGCATGGTATTAATACAAAAACGATCAAGGAAAACAATAAATGCCAAATTGAATTTAGACGGTGACGGCTGAAATGGAATTTATAATACAGCTATTACCAAGTACCGTTTACATTACTGTAAGGGTCACCACCTTACAACACTTACGTGCATTCTCACCGCTGTCACACACTCTCTCTAAAGCAAGTATCAGACTACATGCTTAATTCACGACCAGCACCGACTGACTGCTAACGAACAAGAAGAGCCTTCATGGCATTACACCTAGTTTTAATTAAGCAAGAGGGCGCCACGCGCATGCGCGGACACCTCACGAGGGGAAGACAAAACACAGCACTGGACGCAGAGTGGGGGGGGGGGGGAAGGTAGGAAGGGAAGGAGCGCCGAAGTCCGCCGCGCGGCGCGAAGTTCAAGTGACGCGCACCGACCACTTCAACTCCCCCACCCTTGACGAACGCAACCGCGAGCCTCGCCAACCAAGTCACAAGGACACGAGGAACTGCAGGTCCGGTCACAACACTCTTGAAGTAACTCACATGTCAAGTCAACACAATTCTATGTGTGTACAAATACAAACAATGTTTCTAAATAACAATTTCTTGATATCTAACTGATGATTTCTTGAAGTAAGTTCAACACATTTCTCTGTGTATACGAATACAAACAATGTTTCTAACTAGCAATTTCTTGAAGTGAGTTCAACACATGTCTATGTGTATACAAATACAACCAATGTTTCTAAATAACAATTTCTTGAAGTGAGTTCATGACTGGCATAATTTTCCGTGTTGGACACCTAGCAAGGATTCTCAGTGTATCCACAGAAATAAAGTGTCTTCAGCGTTTCCACTGAAATAAAGACTCTTCAGCGCTGAAGAGAAAGTTTAGAGTACGGGACGTCCCTAATAAATTCAATATCGGACAGCATCTTCTTCATCCCAGAGTAGCAGGAACAGCATGCCTTCACCCAGCGCGAACCCAGGGCAAGAACGGCGGGCGTCCCCACCGCCTGCCCACGCTCGGCGCCTGGCAGGCAGGGCCATCTGAAGCGGCCGCTGCAGAAGAGTCAGTCTCCGCACGCGTCACGGCCCCTCACGGGCAGGAGACGGCGGCGACTCCATGCCACCGCTCCTCATCGGTGACGTGACGGCGACCAACGTCCCAGCAAGCAAGTGGCCTCGCAGACACGACGAACCCGGCGGGCGGCTGCGGTCACGCTATCTCGGGCAGGGCGAGGAGCGTCGGGTGCGCTGCGGCGCGAAGTCCTCTTCTGGGCGTGGCGGGAGCAACGGTGGGAGGAAAGGAAAAAAAAGAAAGAGAAGGAAACACGAACACCCAAACAACAACAAAAAAAACTAAGTCCAAATAAAAGAAAAAAAAAGGTTATTGATGAAATTTCTTTTATTGACCCACATGGGCCTTTTTATATTTTCTAGAACCAGAAGGGTTACGCAATAGGACTGTGTTGTCTCCCAAAAATTTATCAATCACAAATGGCCCAACAAAAGCAGAAATCAATTTTGAATTAACATTATCAGCCAGTTTTGGCAATTTAAAATTCTTTAAGAGAACCAAGTCATTAACAGCAAAACCATGAGGTCTCCGCGTAGCGTTATAAGAGGCGGCTACAGCCTCGCGGGCCTTCTTAAGATTACAACTCACATCGTCAAGCATGGCCTCCAGGGAATCACTGTCAGAGGCGAGTTCCAGAGGCGGCAGTCCCCAGGAGTTAAGCAAGGGATGGGTCAACTCATGGCCCATGAAGGGGATGGAAGGGGGAAACCCTGTCGCCATGTGGACAGCAGAATTAAACGCCACGTTGATGAATTCAAGGTCACTGTCCCACAATGACTGGTCATCCCTGTAATAAGCAGTTAGAGTGGCTTTAAGCACCTTGTTTACACGTTCAGACTGATTACCCTGGGGGCAATAGGGACTACTGTAAATGGGTTTAATAGCCCATTCAAAACACATATCCTTAAATAATACAGACCGGAAGTAACGGGCATTATCACAGGTTATCATAGCAGGAGCACCAAAAAATTTCCACACTTGCTCTCTTAAGGCTTTAACAATACTAGTCGCCTTCATATTTTTTAAGGGGAGTAGTAACACAAATTTGGAAAAGATGTCCAGAACCACTAGAATGCAAATATTTCCCTTTTTGGAGCGTGTAAGGGGGCCAAAAATATCCATATGCAGAACATGCCATGGAGCAACCAGGGGATCCGCACAATACAGGCCAACCTTGGCACATTGCGGGGGTTTAGAAACCTGGCAGTCAACACAGGACCTCACGTGATGACGCACGTCTGCACGTAGTTCGGGCCATGCCAAATGCGCGCTGATGCGGCGGAATGTTTTTTCGATACCCAAGTGAGCACCCAACAATGAGTCATGAAAGTACTTAAGAACCATCGGACGAAGGGAGGCAGGAACCACTGCCTTCCTCTGCTTGCCAGACTTCCCTGTGTAATAAATTACACCTTGTTCCTCTACGTAGGGCGTAACAGTGCCATGATGCAAATCCCTGCGTATGCGAACGCACAGCGGGTCATCCTTCTGACAATCACGGATACTAAGAAAAGACTCTGGGAAGACCTTGCACACCGCGGCACTAATCGGCTCAGAACAAGATACTGGCAAGGCACTGGTGTCAAACTCCTCAGGGGTAAACATCCGTGACAACGTGTCAGCGACCACATTGTCACTACCCTTAAGATGGTGTAGCTTAAAGTTAAAGCGGGACAGCCGTAACACCCAGCGCCCTAATTTCCCTAGCTGGTTAGGGTGGTTAAATAACCAGCTAAGTGCCTGATTGTCAGTGTACAGGTCAAATTCCTGACAGTCCAGTTACGAGGCGAACTTCTCAACGCCGAACAAGCATGCAAGCGCCTCCTTCTCATACACGCCGAGACGCCTTTCTCCGTCTGTCAACGATCGGCTAGCATAAGCTATGGGGCGTAATCTATCATTTTCGAGGTGACCTAAGACGGCTCCTAGAGCAATACTAGATGCATCGACCTGAAGTGCGAACCTACGCTGAAAATCCGGAAGGATCAAAACGGGAGGAGAAGACACAAGGGCCTTAAGATTATCAAAGGCTTTCTGTTGCGCGTCACCCCATTCAAAGGCTGTGTTTTTCTTGCGCAGCTTATTCAACGGACCACAGACCGCAGCATAGTCCGGTATAAAGCGTGCATAGTAACCTGTCATGCCTAGGAATCTCTGAATTCCCTTGACGTTTTTAGGGGGCGGAAAATTAACTATGGGTAAAACCTTGTCAGGGTCCATAATGAGCTTACCCTTAGAAATAATGTAACCAAGGAACTTAACATGGTCCTGTGCCAAACGAAGTTTGTCAGGATTAACAGTTAACCCAGCCGCTCGAAGACGGTCAAACACCTGAGTTAGATGTTGTTTGTGCTCTTCTAAGCTAGCGCTATAAACAATAATATCATCAATATAGTTAAAGACAAATTTATACTTCAAATCAGAAAGAATATGGTCCAGCACGCGACTCATGGCCTGACTACCAAATGAAACGCCCATGGGCACCCTATTGAACTGAAATTGTCCCCAAGGGGTAGAAAATGCGGTGTATTTACGGCAATCAGGATGCAAGAGGATTTGATGGAAACTGGCGTTCAAATCGATGACGGAAAAAATGGCTGCCTCTCCTAGGTGTTGTAGAGCGCTCTCTACCGTCGGTAATTCGTAAGAGTCCTGAATGACCTTATCATTTAAAGATTTGAAGTTGTGAACCAAGCGAAATTCTCCAGCCTCCTTTTAAGGAAACTAGAAAAGTAGGCGAGCTAAAATCAGAAATAGATGGGGCAATGACCCCAGCTTCCATGAGGCGATCGACAATAATCTTCATTTTTTGTAGTTTAGGGGGTGATACTCTGTGGCCTTTGGCCTTAACAGGCGTGCGATCCTTTAAATAAAACTTGTAGGGCAATACATCACACCTACCTATACGACTGTTTATTACGTCAGGATAACGACTGAAAACGTCCGAAATCAGAGAGTCTCTGAAGGTCACGTCACTCATGTCAGGACAAGACATGACTTCAGGGGCGGCATTCTGCGGAATTAAATTAATTTTTAATGAAGGGTGAAAGCCAAAAACAAGATGCTGATTAGCCACGTCAATCAAACAACGAGTTTTCCCCAGAAAATCCAGACCAAGGATAAGTGAATGACACAAACCAGGAATAATGTAAAAATGCCAGTTCCAGGAAAATCCGGCAATTTTAATGTGAAGCTCAACTGTCCTGTTAGCGCGTACTACTTCTCCGTTAGCTACACAAATAATGACGTCAGGGCACGTAGTCACACGGCTCTGCAATGCAGGTAATTTATTACATAAGGAATCAAAAAAATCAGCACTCAACAAAGAACGAGTGGCTCCGGAATCCACTAATGCCGGAACAATATCACTAAACAAATTAACATGAACAAAATTGTAAAATTTATGAAAGGCGGCTTTTCTCTGACGACGATCGCGGCGACCGCTCATACGCCCTGATCGGGGCCCGTTTCCCGGACACTGGTCCCTATAGTGCCCTGCGCGGTTGCACTTAAAGCATTTGCGTAAATCACGGCTCACAGCGGGCTGCGTGCACTCAGACACCGCGTGACCGAACTTTCCGCAGTTGGCACACCTAGACCGGCTGGCCTTAAGGCCGGGCGCATTAGTGGGAGGGGGGCGCCTGTCGGTAGCGCGGCCGGAGCCGACAAGGGGCTCGGTTACACTAACCGCACAATCAACGAGCTGCGGCGCGCGCGTAGCACGAGCGGACTGAGAATAAACATTCACAGCAGGCTGAAATTCTAAGTTTTTAGGCTTATAAAACCGCGATGTAGATGAAATGGGGAATTCCTCCTTATATTTTCTAACAGCGAGCAAGCGATTCTCCACTTCAGAGCTCCACTCGCGTAAAGCATTCAAAGTTGTGGGAGGACTAAGCATGGCGCTATGTTGAAGCACAAGCGGAGAGACATTCCCTAATATAGTTTGTACTAACTCCGTTTCCGTGAGATTTAAATTAAGAACGGCCGCATAATTGGCCACGGAATTAATGAACTGAAGAGTGGGCTCGTTAGGCAATTGAAACCTAAATACTAAGTCTCGTTTACAGCTCTCAAGCACACGTGGAGGACAGGCAAATTGCAAAACTGAGCTCTTGAACTGAGCAAAAGAAAGATTCTGAGTAATTGCGTCAGTAAGTAATTGCAAAAATGCGGCTCCACAGAGACTCAGCAGGGCCTTTAACAATTCTGCCTCACTAACTAATTTCAGCCCTTCAAGACGTGATGCCGCACTTAAAAAATCCAAAACTGCTCGTGGCTCGCAGCTATCAAGCCGAGGAAGAAGCTTAAGGTTAGAAAAAAATATTTTTGTGTTAAATTTTGAGTTCAATGCGGGGCCAGAAGGGGGTGGGAACTGCCGAGACGGTACCTCATCAGCTGATTCCCAGGAGTTACGAACATGCTGGACGAGTAGGCTCCTCAAAACAGCAACAGTAGCACCCTCCTCGAAGGAAACGCCCTCCTCGGAGAGGATTTGAACCAGCTCGTCACGGCGCAGACGATACACCCATCCCGTGACCGGTGACCCCATGGTGCATGCAAGACAAAAGAGAAAAACAAACACGTTAATAGTCAGCATAACACAGCAGAGTTGCGCAGTTGAAGGCTTCCATGAGCTTCATGGGACAGTGTAAACAGGTGAAGTACATTCACGTGAACCTTCAACTGCGTGTAACACTATCCTAAAAATACTGAATAAATTATGCTGAATAAAAGGTTTTCAAAGAGGTAATCTAACAATTATAGCCAAGGATGGATGCAAAGGTTGAATTAGCAAGAATGAATTTACATACATGTCGTTTAATCCTGGGCAAAAGCCTCACGTAAAACATTCTTTTACATACAAAATTAATACTGATAGCAAGAAAAATTAGCGGTACAAATGCCACGGCAAAATACGTGGACACATATCCATGTTTTCTTTAGGATTAAATGCTTGATTGAATACATAATATTAACTTGATAAATACTTGAAAGAAATTTTACAATTAAGTATTAACGCTTACACACAAGGATGAACACTAACATGCCTCATTAGAGAATACAAAAACGTCAAATGAACATGCAGGCGACCGCGGCCTAACCTACACTAGGCGGTATAAGCTTACTGTAAAGCATGATAAGGCATGATATAAAAGGAAAATTTACAAATTAATACATTAAATTCATTACGAAAAAACAAGTCCTAACGAAGACTGTAGACCAGACGGGGAGAGACGTCAAACAAACTATGCATGGTATTAATACAAAAACGATCAAGGAAAACAATTAATTCCAAATTGAATTTAGACGGTGACGGCCGAAATGGAATTTATAATACAGCTATTACCAAGTACCGTTTATATTACTGTAAGGGTCACCACCTTACAACACTTACGTGCATTCTCCCCGCTGTCACACACTCTCTCTAAAGCAAGTATCAGACTACATGCTTAATTCACGACCAGCACCGACTGACTGCTAACGAACAAGAAGAGCCTTCATGGCATTACACCTAGTTTTAATTAAGCAAGAGGGCGCCACGCGCATGCGCGGACACCTCACGAGGGGAAGACAAAACACAGCACTGGACGCTGAGAGGGGGGGGGGAAGGTAGGAAGGGAAGGAGCGCCGAAGTCCGCCGCGCGGCGCGAAGTTCAAGTGACGCGCACCGACCACTTCAACTCCCCCACCCTTGACGAACGCAACCGCGAGCCTCGCCAACCAAGTCACAAGGACACGAGGAACTGCAGGTCCGGTCACAACACTCTTGAAGTAACTCACATGTCAAGTCAACACAATTCTATGTGTGTACAAATACAAACAATGTTTCTAAATAACAATTTCTTGATATCTAACTGATGATTTCTTGAAGTAAGTTCAACACATTTCTCTGTGTATACGAATACAAACAATGTTTCTAACTAGCAATTTCTTGAAGTGAGTTCAACACATGTCTATGTGTATACAAATACAACCAATGTTTCTAAATAACAATTTCTTGAAGTGAGTTCATGACTGGCATAATTTTCCGTGTTGGACACCTAGCAAGGATTCTCAGTGTATCCACAGAAATAAAGTGTCTTCAGCGTTTCCACTGAAATAAAGACTCTTCAGCGCTGAAGAGAAAGTTTAGAGTACGGGACGTCCCTAATAAATTCAATATCGGACAGCATCTTCTTCATCCCAGAGTAGCAGGAACAGCATGCCTTCACCCAGCGCGAACCCAGGGCAAGAACGGCGGGCGTCCCCACCGCCTGCCCACGCTCGGCGCCTGGCAGGCAGGGCCATCTGAAGCGGCCGCTGCAGAAGAGTCAGTCTCCGCACGCGTCACGGCCCCTCACGGGCAGGAGACGGCGGCGACTCCATGCCACCGCTCCTCATCGGTGACGTGACGGCGACCAACGTCCCAGCAAGCAAGTGGCCTCGCAGACACGACGAACCCGGCGGGCGGCTGCGGTCACGCTATCTCGGGCAGGGCGAGGAGCGTCGGGTGCGCTGCGGCGCGAAGTCCTCTTCTGGGCGTGGCGGGAGCAACGGTGGGAGGAAAGGAAAAAAAAGAAAGAGAAGGAAACACGAACACCCAAACAACAACAAAAAAAACTAAGTCCAAATAAAAGAAAAAAAAAGGTTATTGATGAAATTTCTTTTATTGACCCACATGGGCCTTTTTATATTTTCTAGAACCAGAAGGGTTACGCAATAGGACTGTGTTGTCTCCCAAAAATTTATCAATCACAAATGGCCCAACAAAAGCAGAAATCAATTTTGAATTAACATTATCAGCCAGTTTTGGCAATTTAAAATTCTTTAAGAGAACCAAGTCATTAACAGCAAAACCATGAGGTCTCCGCGTAGCGTTATAAGAGGCGGCTACAGCCTCGCGGGCCTTCTTAAGATTACAACTCACATCGTCAAGCATGGCCTCCAGGGAATCACTGTCAGAGGCGAGTTCCAGAGGCGGCAGTCCCCAGGAGTTAAGCAAGGGATGGGTCAACTCATGGCCCATGAAGGGGATGGAAGGGGGAAACCCTGTCGCCATGTGGACAGCAGAATTAAACGCCACGTTGATGAATTCAAGGTCACTGTCCCACAATGACTGGTCATCCCTGTAATAAGCAGTTAGAGTGGCTTTAAGCACCTTGTTTACACGTTCAGACTGATTACCCTGGGGGCAATAGGGACTACTGTAAATGGGTTTAATAGCCCATTCAAAACACATATCCTTAAATAATACAGACCGGAAGTAACGGGCATTATCACAGGTTATCATAGCAGGAGCACCAAAAAATTTCCACACTTGCTCTCTTAAGGCTTTAACAATACTAGTCGCCTTCATATTTTTTAAGGGGAGTAGTAACACAAATTTGGAAAAGATGTCCAGAACCACTAGAATGCAAATATTTCCCTTTTTGGAGCGTGTAAGGGGGCCAAAAATATCCATATGCAGAACATGCCATGGAGCAACCAGGGGATCCGCACAATACAGGCCAACCTTGGCACATTGCGGGGGTTTAGAAACCTGGCAGTCAACACAGGACCTCACGTGATGACGCACGTCTGCACGTAGTTCGGGCCATGCCAAATGCGCGCTGATGCGGCGGAATGTTTTTCGATACCCAAGTGAGCACCCAACAATGAGTCATGAAAGTACTTAAGAACCATCGGACGAAGGGAGGCAGGAACCACTGCCTTCCTCTGCTTGCCAGACTTCCCTGTGTAATAAATTACACCTTGTTCCTCTACGTAGGGCGTAACAGTGCCATGATGCAAATCCCTGCGTATGCGAACGCACAGCGGGTCATCCTTCTGACAATCACGGATACTAAGAAAAGACTCTGGGAAGACCTTGCACACCGCGGCACTAATCGGCTCAGAACAAGATACTGGCAAGGCACTGGTGTCAAACTCCTCAGGGGTAAACATCCGTGACAACGTGTCAGCGACCACATTGTCACTACCCTTAAGATTGTGTAGCTTAAAGTTAAAGCGGGACAGCCGTAACACCCAGCGCCCTAATTTCCCTAGCTGGTTAGGGTGGTTAAATAACCAGCTAAGTGCCTGATTGTCAGTGTACAGGTCAAATTCCTGACAGTCCAGTTACGAGGCGAACTTCTCAACGCCGAACAAGCATGCAAGCGCCTCCTTCTCATACACGCCGAGACGCCTTTCTCCGTCTGTCAACGATCGGCTAGCATAAGCTATGGGGCGTAATCTATCATTTTCGAGGTGACCTAAGACGGCTCCTAGAGCAATACTAGATGCATCGACCTGAAGTGCGAACCTACGCTGAAAATCCGGAAGGATCAAAACGGGAGGAGAAGACACAAGGGCCTTAAGATTATCAAAGGCTTTCTGTTGCGCGTCACCCCATTCAAAGGCTGTGTTTTTCTTGCGCAGCTTATTCAACGGACCACAGACCGCAGCATAGTCCGGTATAAAGCGTGCATAGTAACCTGTCATGCCTAGGAATCTCTGAATTCCCTTGACGTTTTTAGGGGGCGGAAAATTAACTATGGGTAAAACCTTGTCAGGGTCCATAATGAGCTTACCCTTAGAAATAATGTAACCAAGGAACTTAACATGGTCCTGTGCCAAACGAAGTTTGTCAGGATTAACAGTTAACCCAGCCGCTCGAAGACGGTCAAACACCTGAGTTAGATGTTGTTTGTGCTCTTCTAAGCTAGCGCTATAAACAATAATATCATCAATATAGTTAAAGACAAATTTATACTTCAAATCAGAAAGAATATGGTCCAGCACGCGACTCATGGCCTGACTACCAAATGAAACGCCCATGGGCACCCTATTGAACTGAAATTGTCCCCAAGGGGTAGAAAATGCGGTGTATTTACGGCAATCAGGATGCAAGAGGATTTGATGGAAACTGGCGTTCAAATCGATGACGGAAAAAATGGCTGCCTCTCCTAGGTGTTGTAGAGCGCTCTCTACCGTCGGTAATTCGTAAGAGTCCTGAATGACCTTATCATTTAAAGATTTGAAGTTGTGAACCAAGCGAAATTCTCCAGCCTCCTTTTAAGGAAACTAGAAAAGTAGGCGAGCTAAAATCAGAAATAGATGGGGCAATGACCCCAGCTTCCATGAGGCGATCGACAATAATCTTCATTTTTTGTAGTTTAGGGGGTGATACTCTGTGGCCTTTGGCCTTAACAGGCGTGCGATCCTTTAAATAAAACTTGTAGGGCAATACATCACACCTACCTATACGACTGTTTATTACGTCAGGATAACGACTGAAAACGTCCGAAATCAGAGAGTCTCTGAAGGTCACGTCACTCATGTCAGGACAAGACATGACTTCAGGGGCGGCATTCTGCGGAATTAAATTAATTTTTAATGAAGGGTGAAAGCCAAAAACAAGATGCTGATTAGCCACGTCAATCAAACAACGAGTTTTCCCCAGAAAATCCAGACCAAGGATAAGTGAATGACACAAACCAGGAATAATGTAAAAATGCCAGTTCCAGGAAAATCCGGCAATTTTAATGTGAAGCTCAACTGTCCTGTTAGCGCGTACTACTTCTCCGTTAGCTACACAAATAATGACGTCAGGGCACGTAGTCACACGGCTCTGCAATGCAGGTAATTTATTACATAAGGAATCAAAAAAATCAGCACTCAACAAAGAACGAGTGGCTCCGGAATCCACTAATGCCGGAACAATATCACTAAACAAATTAACATGAACAAAATTGTAAAATTTATGAAAGGCGGCTTTTCTCTGACGACGATCGCGGCGACCGCTCATACGCCCTGATCGGGGCCCGTTTCCCGGACACTGGTCCCTATAGTGCCCTGCGCGGTTGCACTTAAAGCATTTGCGTAAATCACGGCTCACAGCGGGCTGCGTGCACTCAGACACCGCGTGACCGAACTTTCCGCAGTTGGCACACCTAGACCGGCTGGCCTTAAGGCCGGGCGCATTAGTGGGAGGGGGGCGCCTGTCGGTAGCGCGGCCGGAGCCGACAAGGGGCTCGGTTACACTAACCGCACAATCAACGAGCTGCGGCGCGCGCGTAGCACGAGCGGACTGAGAATAAACATTCACAGCAGGCTGAAATTCTAAGTTTTTAGGCTTATAAAACCGCGATGTAGATGAAATGGGGAATTCCTCCTTATATTTTCTAACAGCGAGCAAGCGATTCTCCACTTCAGAGCTCCACTCGCGTAAAGCATTCAAAGTTGTGGGAGGACTAAGCATGGCGCTATGTTGAAGCACAAGCGGAGAGACATTCCCTAATATAGTTTGTACTAACTCCGTTTCCGTGAGATTTAAATTAAGAACGGCCGCATAATTGGCCACGGAATTAATGAACTGAAGAGTGGGCTCGTTAGGCAATTGAAACCTAAATACTAAGTCTCGTTTACAGCTCTCAAGCACACGTGGAGGACAGGCAAATTGCAAAACTGAGCTCTTGAACTGAGCAAAAGAAAGATTCTGAGTAATTGCGTCAGTAAGTAATTGCAAAAATGCGGCTCCACAGAGACTCAGCAGGGCCTTTAACAATTCTGCCTCACTAACTAATTTCAGCCCTTCAAGACGTGATGCCGCACTTAAAAAATCCAAAACTGCTCGTGGCTCGCAGCTATCAAGCCGAGGAAGAAGCTTAAGGTTAGAAAAAAATATTTTTGTGTTAAATTTTGAGTTCAATGCGGGGCCAGAAGGGGGTGGGAACTGCCGAGACGGTACCTCATCAGCTGATTCCCAGGAGTTACGAACATGCTGGACGAGTAGGCTCCTCAAAACAGCAACAGTAGCACCCTCCTCGAAGGAAACGCCCTCCTCGGAGAGGATTTGAACCAGCTCGTCACGGCGCAGACGATACACCCATCCCGTGACCGGTGACCCCATGGTGCATGCAAGACAAAAGAGAAAAACAAACACGTTAATAGTCAGCATAACACAGCAGAGTTGCGCAGTTGAAGGCTTCCATGAGCTTCATGGGACAGTGTAAACAGGTGAAGTACATTCACGTGAACCTTCAACTGCGTGTAACACTATCCTAAAAATACTGAATAAATTATGCTGAATAAAAGGTTTTCAAAGAGGTAATCTAACAATTATAGCCAAGGATGGATGCAAAGGTTGAATTAGCAAGAATGAATTTACATACATGTCGTTTAATCCTGGGCAAAAGCCTCACGTAAAACATTCTTTTACATACAAAATTAATACTGATAGCAAGAAAAATTAGCGGTACAAATGCCACGGCAAAATACGTGGACACATATCCATGTTTTCTTTAGGATTAAATGCTTGATTGAATACATAATATTAACTTGATAAATACTTGAAAGAAATTTTACAATTAAGTATTAACGCTTACACACAAGGATGAACACTAACATGCCTCATTAGAGAATACAAAAACGTCAAATGAACATGCAGGCGACCGCGGCCTAACCTACACTAGGCGGTATAAGCTTACTGTAAAGCATGATAAGGCATGATATAAAAGGAAAATTTACAAATTAATACATTAAATTCATTACGAAAAAACAAGTCCTAACGAAGACTGTAGACCAGACGGGGAGAGACGTCAAACAAACTATGCATGGTATTAATACAAAAACGATCAAGGAAAACAATTAATTCCAAATTGAATTTAGACGGTGACGGCCGAAATGGAATTTATAATACAGCTATTACCAAGTACCGTTTATATTACTGTAAGGGTCACCACCTTACAACACTTACATGCATTCTCCCCGCTGTCACACACTCTCTCTAAAGCAAGTATCAGACTACATGCTTAATTCACGACCAGCACCGACTGACTGCTAACGAACAAGAAGAGCCTTCATGGCATTACACCTAGTTTTAATTAAGCAAGAGGGCGCCACGCGCATGCGCGGACACCTCACGAGGGGAAGACAAAACACAGCACTGGACGCTGAGAGGGGGGGGGAAGGTAGGAAGGGAAGGAGCGCCGAAGTCCGCCGCGCGGCGCGAAGTTCAAGTGACGCGCACCGACCACTTCAACTCCCCCACCCTTGACGAACGCAACCGCGAGCCTCGCCAACCAAGTCACAAGGACACGAGGAACTGCAGGTCCGGTCACAACACTCTTGAAGTAACTCACATGTCAAGTCAACACAATTCTATGTGTGTACAAATACAAACAATGTTTCTAAATAACAATTTCTTGATATCTAACTGATGATTTCTTGAAGTAAGTTCAACACATTTCTCTGTGTATACGAATACAAACAATGTTTCTAACTAGCAATTTCTTGAAGTGAGTTCAACACATGTCTATGTGTATACAAATACAACCAATGTTTCTAAATAACAATTTCTTGAAGTGAGTTCATGACTGGCATAATTTTCCGTGTTGGACACCTAGCAAGGATTCTCAGTGTATCCACAGAAATAAAGTGTCTTCAGCGTTTCCACTGAAATAAAGACTCTTCAGCGCTGAAGAGAAAGTTTAGAGTACGGGACGTCCCTAATAAATTCAATATCGGACAGCATCTTCTTCATCCCAGAGTAGCAGGAACAGCATGCCTTCACCCAGCGCGAACCCAGGGCAAGAACGGCGGGCGTCCCCACCGCCTGCCCACGCTCGGCGCCTGGCAGGCAGGGCCATCTGAAGCGGCCGCTGCAGAAGAGTCAGTCTCCGCACGCGTCACGGCCCCTCACGGGCAGGAGACGGCGGCGACTCCATGCCACCGCTCCTCATCGGTGACGTGACGGCGACCAACGTCCCAGCAAGCAAGTGGCCTCGCAGACACGACGAACCCGGCGGGCGGCTGCGGTCACGCTATCTCGGGCAGGGCGAGGAGCGTCGGGTGCGCTGCGGCGCGAAGTCCTCTTCTGGGCGTGGCGGGAGCAACGGTGGGAGGAAAGGAAAAAAAAGAAAGAGAAGGAAACACGAACACCCAAACAACAACAAAAAAAACTAAGTCCAAATAAAAGAAAAAAAAAGGTTATTGATGAAATTTCTTTTATTGACCCACATGGGCCTTTTTATATTTTCTAGAACCAGAAGGGTTACGCAATAGGACTGTGTTGTCTCCCAAAAATTTATCAATCACAAATGGCCCAACAAAAGCAGAAATCAATTTTGAATTAACATTATCAGCCAGTTTTGGCAATTTAAAATTCTTTAAGAGAACCAAGTCATTAACAGCAAAACCATGAGGTCTCCGCGTAGCGTTATAAGAGGCGGCTACAGCCTCGCGGGCCTTCTTAAGATTACAACTCACATCGTCAAGCATGGCCTCCAGGGAATCACTGTCAGAGGCGAGTTCCAGAGGCGGCAGTCCCCAGGAGTTAAGCAAGGGATGGGTCAACTCATGGCCCATGAAGGGGATGGAAGGGGGAAACCCTGTCGCCATGTGGACAGCAGAATTAAACGCCACGTTGATGAATTCAAGGTCACTGTCCCACAATGACTGGTCATCCCTGTAATAAGCAGTTAGAGTGGCTTTAAGCACCTTGTTTACACGTTCAGACTGATTACCCTGGGGGCAATAGGGACTACTGTAAATGGGTTTAATAGCCCATTCAAAACACATATCCTTAAATAATACAGACCGGAAGTAACGGGCATTATCACAGGTTATCATAGCAGGAGCACCAAAAAATTTCCACACTTGCTCTCTTAAGGCTTTAACAATACTAGTCGCCTTCATATTTTTTAAGGGGAGTAGTAACACAAATTTGGAAAAGATGTCCAGAACCACTAGAATGCAAATATTTCCCTTTTTGGAGCGTGTAAGGGGGCCAAAAATATCCATATGCAGAACATGCCATGGAGCAACCAGGGGATCCGCACAATACAGGCCAACCTTGGCACATTGCGGGGGTTTAGAAACCTGGCAGTCAACACAGGACCTCACGTGATGACGCACGTCTGCACGTAGTTCGGGCCATGCCAAATGCGCGCTGATGCGGCGGAATGTTTTTTCGATACCCAAGTGAGCACCCAACAATGAGTCATGAAAGTACTTAAGAACCATCGGACGAAGGGAGGCAGGAACCACTGCCTTCCTCTGCTTGCCAGACTTCCCTGTGTAATAAATTACACCTTGTTCCTCTACGTAGGGCGTAACAGTGCCATGATGCAAATCCCTGCGTATGCGAACGCACAGCGGGTCATCCTTCTGACAATCACGGATACTAAGAAAAGACTCTGGGAAGACCTTGCACACCGCGGCACTAATCGGCTCAGAACAAGATACTGGCAAGGCACTGGTGTCAAACTCCTCAGGGGTAAACATCCGTGACAACGTGTCAGCGACCACATTGTCACTACCCTTAAGATGGTGTAGCTTAAAGTTAAAGCGGGACAGCCGTAACACCCAGCGCCCTAATTTCCCTAGCTGGTTAGGGTGGTTAAATAACCAGCTAAGTGCCTGATTGTCAGTGTACAGGAAAAATTCCTGACAGTCCAGTTACGAGGCGAACTTCTCAACGCCGAACAAGCATGCAAGCGCCTCCTTCTCATACACGCCGAGACGCCTTTCTCCGTCTGTCAACGATCGGCTAGCATAAGCTATGGGGCGTAATCTATCATTTTCGAGGTGACCTAAGACGGCTCCTAGAGCAATACTAGATGCATCGACCTGAAGTGCGAACCTACGCTGAAAATCCGGAAGGATCAAAACGGGAGGAGAAGACACAAGGGCCTTAAGATTATCAAAGGCTTTCTGTTGCGCGTCACCCCATTCAAAGGCTGTGTTTTTCTTGCGCAGCTTATTCAACGGACCACAGACCGCAGCATAGTCCGGTATAAAGCGTGCATAGTAACCTGTCATGCCTAGGAATCTCTGAATTCCCTTGACGTTTTTAGGGGGCGGAAAATTAACTATGGGTAAAACCTTGTCAGGGTCCATAATGAGCTTACCCTTAGAAATAATGTAACCAAGGAACTTAACATGGTCCTGTGCCAAACGAAGTTTGTCAGGATTAACAGTTAACCCAGCCGCTCGAAGACGGTCAAACACCTAAGTTAGATGTTGTTTGTGCTCTTCTAAGCTAGCGCTATAAACAATAATATCATCAATATAGTTAAAGACAAATTTATACTTCAAATCAGAAAGAATATTGTAACCAATCCCCGGACCACCCGGATTGATTACATTAGCTGGGCGAACAAATAACACGTGACCAGAGCAAAATACTAGCGAAGGCTAGTTTAGCATACAGTATTCTGTTTGTTTTGAAGAATTTAAGGTAATCTTTTTATGAAATGAAAGATTAAAAACGGTGACATATATATGTAACTTTAATCATGTATTTTTTTTTTTTATAAATATTATTTTTACAATTCTCTAAAAAAAAAAGGTAACATAAGCAGTGATTTACAAATTATCTTATCACTTAGTTCTTTACATTTATATCATCTTACACGCTTATAGTGACCACATCTATTTAGTTTTTTAGAGATATAGTCTTAGGTACATGAAGAATAGTTATGACGATATTTTTTTTTTTGAACAACAAACATAACAATGAATCGTCTTAATTGAATTGTTTCGCCTATAGGTGCATATCCAAACTTAATGGACGTCTTATTAACTCGACCAAAAACTTCATTACAACACAGGATAAGAAAACTATGTTACGTATCCACCCTTACGTAATCTCATGTACATTAGTATTATCAACCCTAGGACGTGTATAGCAGAACCCCAAAAAACACCTCTCAAAAAAATATACGTTAAACCTTGCGATATAAATGTTATTATAGCAACATTTAAATACGTAAATTTTACTCCAACTGAGTGTACGCATACACCATTACATCATTACTAAGGATTCTACCTATCATTAACCATCAATATCTAACATCGAACGTAGGCACACAATGACGGATGAAACGGACCCGATTAACTGAATTAGAAACAACACTAAGTCAGAGTAAAGCGACTGAAAACGCATCTAAACAAATGAAGGGAAGACCTACAACCACCCACGGCCTGATAGAAAGTTCAAACGCCGACAATCCCGCAACACGCAGTCAGAGGCGGAGCTCACGCCACTGCCTGAGTGCATCCAGAGTAAGCAAGCTTCACACCGAAGAATAATTCTTAACTGGGACCCATGTTAAGCATGTGCGGTTTCCACGAGCATACTGACGACCTAGATAAACCTAGCTAAATGATCCCAAAGAGCGTGCCTACGCAGATGGACAGCCTTACTCCTAGTGAGCGAGGACTGCAAGGAAGACCGGTCGGGCGGCCCTATTTATACCCCACTAAATCTATGCCACAAGAGGCGCTACTGTCGACCTAAAAAAGGGGAAGGGAGGAGGAATGGTGGAGGGGGCACTGGTAGGTGAGGAAAGGCTGCCCGTTGGAGTGGGGGAAGTGGGACGGAGGGGAGTGATGTGCTGGGTTCGAGTCCGGTGTTGGCTACAACTTCCCCCTCCAAAGTTCCTCTTGCCAGCGAAAATGTTAAGTCTCAAAAAAGCACGTACAGGTCTCTAAAAGAGTGTTGCAAGTAGAATGTAGAAGAGAATGTTTAATAGTTGTTGATGGCTGAGACACTAGACACTATCCAAGGCTAAAACCGGTCGGGGTGAGGGTACCAAAACGACTAAACCGTCCCACAATACCCCTCTTCAGGCCGAAGTATAAGCGGGTGGCACAACTCTTGCAGATGCCCCCGAGAAGCGTCGTTTAGTCGAAGCACGGCGAGGTCCAGAGATGAGGTTCCACTGGTGTCTACTCACGACACCAGCACTGAGCAGTCGACGATCGGATATTTTCAACTGCAGGCAGACGAGGTACGCTCCGAGAGGATGTAGCCCAAGTCCGGGCAGAAGGCTTCGCTCGAACCCACCGCAAGATCCCACGCGACATGATTCCATAGTAGCAGCACAAGGGAAGGACGAAGGACACAGACAAGGACGATCGCGATCAACTGAAACAAGGGGGAGGAGAGAGAACAAACTGGGCACACAACATAACAGAACCTTAAAAACTAAACAACCTAATTCTACAGCCTACTCACACCGTACCTTACTTTTGAAAAAAGAATTTTAATTGAGCTACATGGGCCTTACGAAATTTCCTAGGATTATCAACACATTTTAAAAGGACTGTATTAACCCCGAGGAATCGCTCCACAATGAACGGTCCCTCATAGGGGGGTATAAGTTTAGAATTTATCTGAGAAGCAAGATTAGGAAGTTTGTAACATCTTACAAGTACCAAATCACCTACTTTATACGTATGATCAGATCTGTCTCTATTATATGACATGGCCACATCGTGGCGCGCTTTTTCCAAGTTACAGGAAACAGTATCCAACACTCGATTAAGCGAACTGGCATCTAAGCTGGAGTCGATGGGAGGAAGACCCCATTGGTTTAGGAGTGGATGGGACAAGTCTCTACCTAAGAAAGGTACACAGGGAGGGAAACCTGTCGCTGAATGAATCGATGAATTAAGCCCAATGTTTATAAATGCCAAATCGGAATCCCACAGAGTCTGATCAACCCGGTAAAAAGATGTAAGGATTCCTTTCAAGACCTTATTAACACGCTCCACCATATTGCCCTGAGGGAAATATGGCGAACTATACACAGGTTTGACCGACCACTGAAAGGTAAAATTCTTGTACACAGAGGACTGAAAGTATGGGGCATTATCAGACACTATTATGTTTGGAGGTCCGAATAGCTTAAACACATTATCTGTCAAACTCTTAACTATGGTTTCTGCTTTCATATTGCGAAGGGGCAGTAATATTACAAATTTAGTGAATATATCAATAACCACTAGCACACATATGTTTCCTTTTTTTGAACGAGACAACGGGCCGAAAATATCAACGTGAATACAGTGCCAAGGAGCAATGGGAGGGTCGGCGACATAAAGGCCTTTTTTGGCATTGTGGGGAGGCTTCGACATTTGACAATCAACACAAGTTCTAACATAACCTCTAATATCTTGTCTCATTTCGGGCCAGAAAAAATGTTTTGAAATACGTTGGATGGTTTTCTCGATGCCTAGATGGCATCCTATGGCAGAAGCATGGAAATAACACATGATCATAGGACGTAACGCCTTGGGAACAACTGCCTTTTTTGCCTTTCCTATCTTACCCGTAAAATATATTAAGCCTTGGTCGATGATATATGGAACATTTCTCTTACTATGCAAATCCTTCCTAATCGCTAGACATAGGGAATCTTCATCTTGATATTGACGGATGTTTAAATATGATTCTGGGAATAACTGAAAGGCGTGTATCTGAGCCATAAAACTATTATTTTCTTTTTTAATTTCAAATTCATCGGGGTTGAACATGCGTGAAAGCGTGTCGGCAACAATATTATCTTTACCAGGTATATGATGAATATTAAACCGAAATTTGGATAGGCGTAGGATCCATCTGCCTAGTTTACCTAACTGATGGGGATGATTGAATAACCAGCTTAGGGCTTGGTTATCTGTGTATAGGTCAAATTCTCGATTATCCACATATGACTCAAATTTTTCTAAGGCAAAAAGACAGGCTAGGGCTTCTTTCTCATATACACCGAACTGACGTTCAGTCTCCGACAGTGTCCTACTGGCAAATGCTATCGGTCTCAAATTACCCTGCTCAACATGTCCCAGAACTGCCCCTACCGCTACACTAGAGGCATCTACCTGGACAGCGAAAGTTTTACTGAAGTCAGGAAGTATCAAGACCGGTGGTGACGTTATTAGGTTTTTTAACTTTTGAAAGGCCTCCTCTTGTTCGTCACCCCATGTAAAGCTGACATTCTTTTTTCTTAAATGGTTTAAAGGAGCACACACTGTAGCATAATTTTGAATAAACCTAGCATAATAACCAATTAGCCCTAAAAAACGTTGAACACCCTTAATATTAATTGGTCTGGGAAAATGAATGATAGGTGCTATTTTATCCGGATTCATATGCAATTCACCCTGGTGCAAAACATAGCCCAAAAACATAACTGAAGTTTTACCCCATTCCACCTTTTTTGGATTTATCGTGAGGTTGGCCGCTCTTAATCTATTTAAAACTTCAGTAACATGGGTGATATGCTCTTTCATGGAGTTGCTATAAATAATAATATCATCAATATAGTTGAATACGAATTTGTATTTTATATCTGCCAGGATGTGATCAATGACTCTACTCATGGCTTGACTTCCAAATGTGACTCCCATGGGTAATCTATTAAATTCAAAGTGCCCGAAAGGAGTGGAGAAGGCAGTATATCTTCTACAAGCAGGGTGAAGTAAAATCTGGTGAAAGCTGTTGTTTAAATCTATTGTAGAAAAATATTTAGCTTTACCTAAATGCTGAAGAGCGCACTCTACTGTCGGAAGAGGGTAGACATCCTGGTAAACTATTTTCTTATTGAGCGGAATATAATTATGAGCAAGGCGCCAACTTACACCGTCTTTCTTGCGTACAAGGAAAGTAGGAGTGCTGAAGTCGGAAGTCGAAGGCACAATAACATTCTCCTTAATAAGTTTATCAATAATTTCACGCATGGCCTGTAACTTAGGCGGAGACGCTTGATAGCACTTACTGCGGACTGGTATTTCATCACGTAGGTAAAACCGGTATGGAAGGACATCGCACTTCCCAATCCTTTTAGTAATAACGTCGGGATACTGGGCGATCACTTCATCTAGTTTACATCTCGGTATTTCACTGTCTACATCAGGACATACAAACACGGTGTCATCTTGCTGTCTGGCGTGCAACGGAATTTTGTAAGTGGGCGCGAAGTCAAAACATAATTCATGATGACTCAAATCAATCACAGCTCGGGCATGACTTAAAAAATCCAGACCGATAATGAATTCAGGAGATATGCCATCCACCACAGCAAAACTCCATGACCAGGAAAAGTGTTTCAATTTTATGTGTAAAATCACAGACTTGTCTGACGAAATAACGTTACCGTTAGCCACACACATATTTATAGGTTGCTGTATAAAAGACGTAGACGAAAAGCATTTCATTTTCATGAGAGCATTCACAAATTGTTGACTCACCACAGATCGGGTAGCGCCCGTATCGATTAATGCGGGAAAAAAAAAGTCTTTGAGTTTAACTTGTACATAATGTAAACACGGATTTTGACAAGAGGCTTTACGAAGGAACCGACGGCGACGACCTCTTTTACGCCCCGTCAAAACCGGTTTTCCGGACACGCAGCCCGGTAGTGTCCCTCCTTTTTAC